>NC_022011.1:7124316-7165358 GCF_000317375.1 Microtus ochrogaster
CCCCCCCCCCCAGCTTGGACTTTCCAGTTTCCAAAACTGCAAATGAAACCAAATTTGTACGCTTTCCGAGTTTCCTGGAATCTGGTATTTTGGTGCAGCAATGGAGTATGGACTGTGATAACAATCTGGGGCTGATGTAGTTAAACGTACTATTTAGACGCCCATGCAACTTTTATGAGAGTTATTCCTTCTGAATGAGCCAAGCTCTCCAAGTGTTTGCTTATGAGATGCATGGTCTAGGAGCAGAGTCACACATAGCATATTAACCTCCTCAGAGCTCAGATACTTCGGATAGAAACATATTTATTAGATATACCTATTTGGGCTCCCTGATATCTCGAAGGCCTACTTAGTCTTAAGTAATGATTTGCCTGGTTTTCCCAATAGAATTTTCCAATTACTCGGTCTCCAGTAAAGTTGGCTTTGTTGATAGATGTCTATCATTTTTTTTTTAATCTGTCTAGACATGGGATTATAAAATCAACTTTCAACCTAGGTGTAAATGTGTTTAGGATTATCCTGGAAGGCTAGTTGGCTCGAGAATTAGCGCCTGGTCAACTGTCTATTCATTTTCTTACCTAGAAAATTCACTGTGACTTTCTCCTCATCTGCATAATAATTACCTGACTCCCAGGGTTCTTGTGAAAATTAAAAAGAGATAAATCTTATTGACTGATGGGTATGGTGATGGCACAGGGTCCCTGTTCTTCCATGGTAATTCTCCTTCCCCTTGTTCCTGGGGGCAACAGATTTGATGTGCTCCTCCCGCAGGCCCTGTACCACCCTTGCTGGGTTGACCTCCATGGGTCTCCATCAGGCTAATGGCAATAACATTCTGAGGAGAGATGAACAGACTCAGAGCCAGGAGGCCTGGATTTCAGCCCAGCCTCCTGCTGCTTACAAGATAATGAAGATTGGGGAAACAAATTAAATACAGGAACCACAGCTACTGAAATGAAGTGAGTGATTATGATGATGATGACGGTAACAAACACTTGTGTAGCTTCCATCAGTCCGAAAGCTTCTTGGGGGAGATTTATGTTTGATAATGAGACATGAAGCTGTTTACTTCATTCAATCAACGAGCCTATTTGGAACACCCGTGTTGAGCTAAGCGTCTTCCTGGGTATAGGGTGCACAGATGTAAATAAGACTCAGGCTTGACCTTAAGGAATATCCACCTAGGAGGGCAGATGGCTGATAAACTCACAATGGCAGCGGCATACATTAACGGCTAAGCAGATGCAACACAGAGAGGTAGGGGATACAGGAGAATCATGCAAATGAAGCTGGTTGGGGGTAGTTCAAACAGGGGGGGGGTCCCATGTGTCATATTCTTTACATGTGAGCACAACATTGTAACTGAGAGACACGCAAATGAGGACATAGAAAGCGAAGTGGTTGTGTTTAAGACTTCTCTGGAACCATAAGAATCTTTTATTTCACTTGAGTTATGCCATCAGATTCCCATTCATTGTCAATAATTTAAATCAATCTTAAATTCTCTGCTCAGGATTCGGGGCCCCTAGAGCTGTAGAATCCTCCTCCTACTCTAACGGGTCGAATTCAAAATGGGTAGCTTGCCATATAGTCATAATAAAGTTTCTGTAGGAATTTCTAAGTCATAATAAAATTTGATGTCATATTTGTGTCTAATCTAGAGTAAAATATGAAGTCTTAATAATTCAGTGTACTTTCATTCAATCTTAAGATTTAATCAATACAGGACAGGGGAATCTCAGTCATGTAAAGCCCATTGATCAGATTTATATCAAACTATATCATATGAATTTAAAAATAGAAACAGAGGGCACACTTATTTGATTTGTCTCTCTCCATTGTCTGAAGCACATGAGACTAGGAAATGTGTCAGCTCAGATATCTTTACAGTCCAGAGAGAGTATATGAAAAGTTTTATTTAAGACTCTTAAAGACAGCCAGGAGAAGCTAACCTTCCATGAAAATTTCCCAGGCTGAGAAAAATTAGGACAATGAAGTGTCTCATAGTGAAAGAAATAGGGTCTATATCAAGCATAGCTTCCAATTGTTGTATTTAAAAAACGAATTAGATGATTGTCTTTTATTAATTCATGTGTCTTCTGGGATAGTTTAGGTGCTCTGGAACTTCAACCAATAGCAAGTCCCTATACATTTTGGTGACTTCAGAAACCTGCCTTTTATTATTCTCATAACGAAGCTGTTCATTTGGGGGTTCTTCTGGAATGGGCCAATTCAGTTGATCTCAACAGGTCCTCTCGTGTTTCTGTCATCAGCTGGCTTGAAGGCTGGTGACTAGTTGATCAGGGAGACCCACTGCAATGTCTGATATCTGGCTGAGTGTGAATTGAGACGCTGTTATGGTTTGATCATAAAATGTCAAGTAGAGGCGCATGTACTTAAGCACTTGCCACCTTTGGAGGTTTCACACCCTTTGTGGAAAGATGCATGGCTTGTAGGGGTAGGTCATTGGAAGTGGGTATTTGGAAGCATGCACTTGTGTGTGTGCATGCATGTGTGTGTGTGTGTGTGTGTGTGTGTGTAAATGCATGATTGTGGATGTTGTATATTTATTTGTGTATGCATATGTGTCTGGAGCAGACAAAGCTTGATGCCAGGTGTCTTCCTCAGCTTGTCTCTACCTTACTCTGTTTTGAGAAAGAGTGTTCCCCAGCTCCCAGGGTAATGGCCAGGCCTTGCTCCTGGCCCAAACCCTCTGGTTTCCAATCTACAAAGATGTGAACTAGGTACAAAGTCCTGCCACTACCAGCTGAACCATGCCAGCCTTCATATGAGGATGAACTTCTCTTTCATCATACTGTGTTTGTCAGGGGTTTGGGCAGAGCAATGGGAAAAGATAGCTAATTCAGAGGCCTTGTCCTGTGATCGTCCACCAGTTGTCTCTATTGATTTTAATTGAGTTGGTTGAGACTGAGAGTTTTAATTTAGACATTTTTAAAAGGTTGGAGGTAGGAGTTGAACATTCAGTGGGGAACGCTGAATTAAAGATATGCATATAACAATTATTGAGATATATCTAAAGTTATGAAACTATTGATCACAGAATATGAAATGTATGGAAAAGGGAATCTTGGGAATGGTTTTAAATTTGAATGTTAGTGAAATCAATCTTTTTTTCTCTGTGTATGCATGTGTGAAGGAATCAAGGTGAGAATAAGCTAATGACAAAGAGAAAAGCAATGCAAGAACCGAGTTACTGATGGGAATGATGAATTAAAGAGACCCTTGAATGTCTATGTGTTTTCATTCGCTACTGTAGAGGAGACTTCCCAAGGCCAAGCTCTCCAAGATGCACCAATGTCTGCACTTCTTCACCTCCACAGACTTGATTCTTAATTGTGCCTCACAGAGGTGGTCAGTTGGCTTGTATTCTACCAGCAGTAAAATACCATGATGGGAAGGCTAACTGTAGCATTTCATTATCAGGGGCTTGGACAAGAAAAATTCTTGTGAATAAGAAAGATGAAAAACAAAATGTCAGAAAAATTTCAGATTTTCCATCATACTATTTTTTAAGTTTTTAAACATTAAAGAAGCAGTAAATAAATGCACAGTGAATGTCCAAACACCCACTACTTATAGTCTATAATTAAGCTTTTAGTAGATTTGATTCATATACATATGCATATATATTATATAACTATATACATATGTATATGAAAATGATATCTATTATATCACATATAATACGTATGCACACACATATGTAATGTCTATACTTGTGTCTGTACATTCATTTTAATTGAAAGTTAGAGGGAGTTAAGTAGTATAAGTTATGACAGTATGTGTGTGTGTGTGGTATGACAGCATGATTGTATGCTGATGAGAATGATTAAATAGCAATGGTGATATTAATGATAGTAGACAAATTAATATTTGGGAGGATGTGTTTGTGTGGGTAGGAAAACATGAGTATGTTGTTTATCCACAGAGGAACGAGTTTGGCTCATACAGATACAGAGGGCATAGACTAAAGGACCTGATGAACAGCAGTGTCTATCCCAAGGTCTTCGGCACTTAGAGCGGGAGACAGTATCTACCGGCCTAAAGTCCAGCACACCTACTTTGACCGGCATCTGCCTCCTGTTTCCAGCTTTGTTGTGTGTGGCCATGCTTCTGTGACACTCTGGGAGAGTCTCATAAGTAGCTTCTCAGGTCTTCTGGGAGCTCGGCTGCAAATTGTGCATAATGATGAGCCTTATAATTATAGGGAGCTCGGGAAATTATTCACTGAGGGTGTAGACTTCGCCGTGGGGTTTTATTATCCGCATTTTCCCAGATGAGTGACAGGCTGTGACAACTCAATCCCTTGACCTATACAATATCTTTCCTCTGGCTGGAAACATTGCGATACTGGATGAAGAACTCAGGACTGCGCAGACGTTGTCTGGCTCTATCAAGTTCCCTTTGTATTTAGCTGTGGGATTGAGTCCATCCCTCTAAAATCTAGGAACTGGATTTCCTTTTCTTCTTGGTGTTGAAGGTTGAATTGAACTGTGCATCCTTAGTCCACATTTACCTTTTGGTTTATAATGAAGTACCACTGAATTTCTTACACCAGCTGTGAACTATAATCCAGGTAGCACTTGGGCTCACCCTCTGTCTGTATTTGCTCCCTGAGATGTACCACAAGGCCAGACCATGTACTAGAACCTCTGTTGTGTAAGGAGAACATGTTGGAAAGGGCCTGAGGGGAAGTTTTGCAGTCATGGCGGTGGAGCCCTCAGGGATAGATTGCCACCTTTCTAATAGAAATGTATCAACTTCTCACAAAGGTGCACCCCTTCATCTCCCCATGTTTTGTGCTTGCTTGTCCCTCAGACTTCTACCATATTATGAAGCAGGTCCTTCTTAGAGGGAGTCTTCCAAACTTGGACTTTGCAGCTTCCTGAAGCAAGAGACTTAAAAGGGTCTTCCTTTTGTTCAAAGTCTATTCTCAGGTGTACAGAAGCAAAAGCGCATTAAAGAAGCTGTCGGACTATTTTGTAGGACAAGGAACTTAACGGATATTACACAAGACTTGAGCCCTCTCCTCGCACACGAGGATGATGCTTTGGGACAGCAACTGTCTTTCTTCCCCTGGCTTCCTTCCTCTCAGCTACAGAGCAGTGTCTAAGGCTTGTAATTCATTATTGACTGTGCATCGTTCCTATTTATTTTAGCAGACACTCCATTTCGATACCACTGTCTCTTTGTTCTTTCTTTCTTCTTCTTTTTTTTTTTTCCAGCTTTCCACACCTCCTTCCAGTGCTTGCCGTTATTTATGTCTTGGTGGCTGACCTGCCACAAGTAACCACACACAGCAAAGAAAGACTGCAGGATACGCTAGCTATATTTAGTGCTACCTAATTAGAATTCACTATCTGATTCATTTTTCTTCCTTTAGGACGGGGTTTTAAATGAAACCCTAAACTCGCTATGGTTTCATTTATTGAGATGGGGAAGTCTCAGGACTTGCAAGCAGGTGGATTAGATGGAACCTGCATTGTTGTCAAGATTTCACACCACTATAACCAGGGTTTTCTCATCTATATAATCAAGATAATGCTTTCCTTACAAGGCTGCTGGGAACTGAAGGATCATGCATACGTCATGCATGCAAGATAACCTTAACACTATGCTAAGAAAATAGCAACATTCATGGGATATTAACATAGCAGATCAATGAATGGCAATGATGAAACTAAGTAAGAAACCATGGCTGGTACCAAGTGCTTCTCATGTTCCAGACTTGCTATTCTGAATACCTTGTGTGTTAACCAATGTGGGTAAAGAAGTGGGAGGATACTATGTCTTCTCTGAATGTTTTCTCCCAGTAATAAAATATATATATATATTAAAATTCAATCAAACAAGCTCTGCAATCTTATTTCAATGATACAGTTAAAAGAATTGTCTTCTAGTTCATTTTATAACCATGATTTATTATTCACTTATTTTAAATTATTATTTTAGATGTACCAATTTATGGAGCATAGTGAGGTACTTGCGTACATGTATACAACCTACATTAACCTAAATGATGAGGACAGGAGGTAGAGACTAGTCATATAGTTTAGGGACCCCAAAACATCAGTTCAGAGAATACCCTGGCTAGGGGACAGCAAAATGCCAGAGGAGAGCTCGCTTTCCTGTTTCTTTGTTGAGTTCTTGATGATCACCTCTGCCTAAAGGCACACAGGACTTCATGCCTGAAGCTGAGAGTGGGCTCCTGGACACCTGGTCAACTGCACAGGTCAACTCATCTCCTTCCCTCCATCTTACCCCAGGTTCTTCTTCTGTTATAAGTCATTTGAAAAAACCCAAACCAGCAGCTGAATAATACCCTATTTCCTGCTGTTCTTTCTCTCTCTCCCTCCCTAATGAAATAATTCTTTCTAAAACTCACTTTCAGTGGCCCATCAATTTATTTCTTTGAATTTTCATGACAAGACCTCCACTGCCCCCCCCCCCAGCCACCAGCTCAGGATAGCTTTGGTAGCCTTTGAATTTTCAGATCTTCAGGACTAGCTCTTCAAAATGACTTTGTCATTCTCCAAGGCCCTCCTATAACCCTGTATCAAAATGGTTAGTTAACATCATCATGTCCTTAAGGAATTTTAAAAGTTATTTTATGAACATGTGATAATTGTATACATCTATGAGGTATAGTGTAATATTTTAATACATGTAAATCATTTAGAAATTATTGAATAATTTCTTAGTAGGCTCGGCAAAATTCAATTACATCTGAGTTTCAGACACAAATAGCATAATTTCGGTATAGGTATGACTCATGAAATATTTGAGAAAAACTTTCTTAAAATATTTTAATTTTGTGAAATTCAAACTTTAACGGAAGTTATGCAATTTTACTTGCTAAATCTGTTGAGTATTACTCAGAAGAAATCCAATACTCCCTGTGTATTGTGTATGCTTATGTGCCAATAGCAACAGCACCTTGACCTTCATACTTGAATTAGATGTGTATGGCAAAAGGTCACAATGACTTTCTGTGAGACTGGATGTCCAAAACTCTGACATTTACTTCAGGGTTGGATATCACCTACTTGTGACCTCTTTCCCACTTTTGTGTGATATCCTTTACTCCAACATTCCTACAGTTTCTTTAAAGTTCAGTGAAGTTTAATTTGTTCTGGGTTATTCTATTCCCACTAGATAACTATGAGTTCTGCCTCTTCACTCTTCTTCCCGTCTTTCTGGAAGAGGGTCTGTGACATAGTAGGTGATCAGCATGTCCTCCTGTCTACAAAGATCATGTTTGTAACGTCTTGTGCAGTTTTCATATCATTGCCAGTTCTTCAATGACTTGATAAAACTTCATTGACCACATACTAAGTGTCCAATCCTCTTCCAGGTAGAGAGGCTCAAATAAAGTTTCTGACTATGAATCATAGAAGTGGTGACTCAGAATACATGATTCCCTAGCGAAAGGACACTGATGAAGACAGGGGTTTTTGTTTTTAGTGTTTTGTGCTTCAGTTTACCCGTCTGTAGGAGATAATTGCACCTCTCTCAAATAATTGCATTAAAGACAAAAACGTGTATTTGTTTTTGTGTCTGTGACTGTGGCTATTTTTTTTGGTGTGTGCATAGTGCATTGTAGCATGTGTAAGCATTTGTGTCAGTTGGTAAACATTAGATTTGCTAGATCAGGGTCAGTTCCTTTTCCTTTTGTGATGGCTAGTTTTATGTCAACTTGAGTCATTTTTGGAAAGAGAACCTCAATTTAGAAAATGTCCTCTACCGACTGGCCTGTGGGCATGCCTATGGGGTATATTCTTGATTGATGATAGATGTGAGGGGCTTAGTGTACTATGGGAGGTGTCACACCTGGGAAAGTGATCCTGGGTGTTATGAGGAAGCAGGCTGAGCAAGTCATGAAGAGCAAGCCATGAAGAGCAAGTCAATGAAAAGCTCCCCTTCATGTCCTCTTCCTCAATTTTTGCCTCAGGTTCCTGCACTGAGTTTCTGCCATGACTTCCACCGAGGACAGACTGTAAGATGTAAGATGAAATAAACCCCTTTCTCTCCACATTGCTTTGGTCTTGGTGTTTTATCACAGAAAGACAAACCCCAACTATCTTAATTTTCTACTGTATTAGAAAGCTGTGGCTGCTTGGGATTTGCTTTCATTTTTCTCTGTTTTTATAAGAAGCCTTGCCCAGGAAGCTCTGGGAAAGCATGTGGAATTTATTTACTTATTTTTAGGAGAGACTTTGCAGAATGCATGCCCTTGACAGCTAAGGAGCTTGATCAGAGACTCAGGCAAATATTGTCATGGCTAGCTTTGAGAAGGCCACTGAAAATAGGGTGATAATGATCTAATAAAGTCTCTCCACCTTTCTCTTGGAGTTCCCACAGCTTGGGGAGGGGTGGTGATGAAATTTTGCAGACGAACGTTGTTTATCATGGGACACATGATGTGCAAGTCTGAAGTCAATTAAAACCCTGAGACTGAAAGTCAAGCACAAGGGAATTCGTACCAATATTAGACTCTTTGCTCCCTGGGAGGGTGATTTTGACACTCTGAAGGATAGCTAGGAAGTTAATAATAACATCCTGTAACACTTTTCTTTTTTATTTCAAGCTCATTGCTTTTTTAAGGAATTCAAAGTCATTCCCCTGTTAGATGCCTTCAGGATGGGATTAGGTATAAAATGCAATCCCCAGGGCAAAATATATAATGGTTTGGTTGAGAATATAAATAGCGCAGGATCAGAGAAGGCCAAAAGTAAATCCATGCAGGCTCTTCTTGGGTATGTATGCACTGGATGCTCCTGGGAAGTAATAGTCCACCTGTGAACTGGGCATCGTGGGCACACTCTCAATTGCTGTGGGAACACGGTCTCTTCAGTTCTAATTGGTTGTGTTGATGCCCAACTCATTTGATTCTATGCAAAATATCACCCTCTTCATAAAAAGTAAGAATCTGCAGCTATAGATGCTCCATTCACTTAGCTCAGAAGTTACCATGCACACAGCTAGGACGTATTGGTTCCCAAGCCATGACTGACGGAGAGTCTTTGAAAGGTCACCATAGAAGAGCACAGCTGGAAACCAACCCAGAGCTGTAGTTCCCTTGCCTTCCCTTGCTCCATCTGAGAGTCCAATATCTGGAATTTCTCAGGTATTCTGTAGACTTCTGCAGAAAAACCTTGATTTGCAAAATTGGATGTATTTGTTTCAGACCTACTGAGTCTAGATGACAGTTCAGCTTAGAATGGCTTTTCCTTTTAAACAAGAATTTCATTCAGAATTCTGGTTCAGAGCTTTTAATTCCAGCAGGAACAACTAGAGGCCCAAGGCATTAAAAATTAGGTGGTTGAGACAAGACATGTGAACACACGAACTGAGCAGCATATTGAAACAGCTCAAACAGAAGGCAGAGGGACATTCAATAGGATTGAAGAAATCAATAACAGCAACGACACCTTAGATATCGATCAATCAGAATCCATGACTAAATGGTCATATAGATGAAAAACACTCTATAATGACATTATGAAAGAAATTCTAGAAGGTTTTGGGGTGGAGTGACTGATTTAACTACTTTTAAGAGGATACAGATCAGATTGGTAGCAGGCTTCTCAGGTGAAAGAGGAGGCAGAGTAGCAGTGTTTCCAAATGTGTAGAAGGAAATTAACATCATTTCCAAATTTCCATCCCTAATATAATTCAATAAAAGTTTGGAAGTAAAATCAACATATCTTCTAATTTTCAAGGTTTTTGCCATGTATAGATTCTTTTCATAAGGTTGACAAGCAATAAAAAAATTAAATGTGTGAGGATAAGTAGGTAGGATAAAGAAATAATGGCAAGCAAGTAAATAAAAATTCTGTATTTTTAATTTTTAGTGTGTTCAGTTTTAAAATTAAGATTTCTAACTGAAGCACCTCAGCAGAATCTGGTATGCAATGCATGGGGACAAGGTAAAGGGGGTGAAGGAATTTAAAATGTGGTGGTTCTTCTTTTATTGTCTGGATGTTATTGATGTCAGTTATCTCCAGAGTTGTTCAGAAGGACTCAGGTTTAAAACAGAAGGTGAATTGAGAGCAATAGATCTGTCGTTCCCCAATCCAAACCCACAGAAGACTCAGGCTAGGAAGAAGAGAGCAGAAGAATCCCAACCAACAAAAGTCAGGGAGAAAATGAAGGATACAGAAAATACAGGATGAAGAGCAAATACAGATTTAACATCCACCAGTCTAACTATAGCAGTGGGCACAATATTGTGACTGAGTTTGTTTCATTAAAAGCCAGTGATTCTTAGATAATATACCTCTACCCTGTAGTACCAGCACTTAACCCAGAAGTAGTAAGTGGTATGGTAAGGTGAGTTAGTATTAAAGGGATGTAAATGCTTCTGTAGATCAGAGACAGATCATCTAAGAAAAGGTCAAAAAGTTGGTATTTGGGTCAGATAAGGGAAAGGACTTCAGGGAGTGTAATACTGTTAAAAATCTATTCTGGAGGAAAATTGTTAATAAGGTAGTCATTTTAGTTACTTGTCTGCATTTTACATTGAGGAAAGATTTCTGTAGCAGTTGAGAAAGTTTGAAATGGGTAGGTTAGTCAGGCTTATACTGGGGAAAACAGGAAGCTGGATTAAATGATCCATGCATGAAAGACTGATGCCCTGGACATCAGTCACAGTAATGATAGTCATTATGAGTCTTAAGCAGACAGAATCAACACTTGAGTTTGCGGTGTGTGGGGGGGGGGGACTTGAAACATGACATATGGGTTTATGAAATAAGTGTTGGAAGGACCTCATCAATGTAGAAGATTCAGCGGAAAAAAATACAGGACCTAGAGTGACGATAGACTTGGATCTTCATATACTGGGATTTTCATCCACCGTAGAGTTTTGAAAAATTGTTTGTTTTTGTTTGTATTTTTTGTTGTTGTTTTTGCTTTTTTTAAGACAGCATTTCTCTGTGTAGCTCTGGCTGTCCTAGAATTCACTTTGTAGACCAAACTGGCCCCAAATTCACAGGTTTGCCTGCCTCTGCCTCACAAGTGCTGGCATTAAAGGTGTGCACAACCACCACTCAGCTGTCATTGGGTTTTGTCATAGAGCATCACAGTGAAGAAATGGGTAGCTGTGTGAATTCCTGAAGAGACATTGCATTATAGGCCTAAACTTGCTCATAGGAAGCAGTATATACTCTTCAGATTGATCATGTGTGAAGTTAGAACTCAGTCACATATCCTAACTCTTTTTCCTTATGTTCAGTGGAGAGAACAAGTTAATGAAAATTATCACATTTCCATAAAGCCAGTTAGGAACGTTGGAAGCTTAACTAAGCAACATTGAGTTGCTTCCCTTGTCTCAGTCTCCAAATTCTTTTGCCTTTGTGGTCATGGAAACAGTGAAGACATAAGGAGCAATGGGAACGATTTCCTTTCCTTCTGGCAGTAAATGAAACACCAGCAGTGTGTGCTTACAAAAATCAAGAAACCTTTTATTGTTCTCAGAGGGTAAGCGGCACCTTGGACAAATGGTTGCTGATTATTTTAATATGCAGTCAACTAGTTGAGCATAATAATGACCTCACAGATAAGTGTTTCTATGTTTCTTGAAGCATAGAATCTGCTTCTTATATTATTACATATCTCCAACTGTCGTTGGAAGAAGAGATGCATCTATATCTAGGTGGTTTGCTTGGAAATTCCCAAGAGCACAGGCTGGAATTTAGACAGTGCTGGCGCTCTTTAAATTGTTGTTGAAGTGTTTCTTCTTTCCAATGCACCAGGTGTCCTGGGAAGCACCCATATGTGTATATCTCACCGGACTCCAATTCTTGTTACTTCCTAGGTCAAACTGTTACCCTAACTCTGTTGGGAACTTTGACTAGATATTCTGTTTACAGTCTCTGGTTTTGTTTTACCATTTGGAAACCTGATCAACGGATCTATGGGAAGGTCTCCAGGAGCAGGTAAGTTTTGAACCACAGTTTGAAGGACAAAGACTGTTACTTAGAATGGCATCAGGCCATTTCATTGAGACTTGGATTTACCCTTCCCTGTGTGCTCCTCAAAATTATGAACATACTTGCTTAATAAGCCATTTAAACAAATATTGTGTACCTTTAAAAATACTACAGTAGAATAGAGAAAACGATCAGGTTTTATCCTAAATATCTTTGGGGCTTACTGTTTTTATTAGGGTGTTTGCATTTTAACAGATTTGGATATGGGACTGAAAAATCTTACTATTCGAAATAGCAGAGGTGGAACTAAATAACCTATTGGAATGATGACTTAGTGAGTGCAGAGGAGAGGATGGGTCTGCTCTGCCCCGGAAATAAATAGCAGGGGTGGGAAGAGCAGGGGAAGCGAGAGGCCGGTGTTCTGATTTAACTTCTAGTTCTCTCGTTGTTTTCTTCTAAATATTTCATTAGTACTGTGTGTGTGTGTGTGTGTGTGTGTGTGTGTGTGTGTGTGTGTGTGTGTATTTGGAGCTACCTGCGGAGGCCAGAAGAGGGCAACAGATCTTCCTCAAGCTGGAGTTAAGTAGTGCAATACAGATATGGGAGCTGGGCTGTGGGTTCTGTGAACACACTCAGGTCCTCTGGAAGATCAGGAAGCCCTCTTAACTGTTGAGAGATCTTACCAGTACCAGGTTTCTAATTCTTTTGAGTAAAGAACTGTTTTTCTAAGTCTGGAGGGTCCTGTGAGAGCTTTTGAATGAGGTACATGGGATTAAGATGTGAGCCTGTAATATTAATGCCCTTGCATGTGGATGCAAAGAGACCCAAATGTGGTACATTTGGCAGAGCATCCATGAGTGTTGTGTTGCACCTGCCGCTGAGACCTTGCTGTGATCCAGATGAGAAGGACGTCACAGTTTCTCAGTGTGTAGAAAGCCCAGGGTTACGTCACTGTCTGTTTAGCTGATCTCCTATTTTCCACGGCAGTGAGAGGTGCAGCATTGGCCACATGAATAATAGCTCAAAAAGAAGCGCGGGTAGGGGTGATGAGAAGGAAGGTGGAGCTAACATACACTGGACTTTCCAGGCTACTTGTTATTCTAAGTACTGTGTATGGATATGACAGGAACAACATTGAATCTTCAAACTATCTCAAGATAAGGGCCATTATTGCTATCCCATAATAAGCAAAGAATAGAGACAAACATAACTCCATCAAAGTGCTTATGGAGATATATATTATCTATCTGTCATGTTATATAATTCTAGAAGCCCTATACAGAGTTTTTATTTGGGATGCTGGAGATATGATTCAGTTTATTCCTCTTTCAGAGGACCCTAATTCAATTTCTAGCACCCATATCTGGTGACTCACAGCTATCTGTAACTCACTTCCACGGAGATAAGACACCTTTGACCTCCATGAATGCCTTCTTTCACATACATATACCTCTTCCTGCCCTTACAAACATACACTTTTAAAATATATTAAAAATAAATAGTAAAATGTTTTATTTGGGTTGCTGTGGAGTAAGCTTTCCCAAATATCTCATCAGACCCAGGGATCTGACATGAGAACAGGGGTCATCTTAAGAAATTGAGGTGAGGGGGCTGGAGAGATGGCTCAGTGATTGAGAGCATTGACTGCTCTTCCAGAGGACCCGGGTTCAATTCCCAGCACCCACATGGTAGCTCACAACTGTCTGAAGATCAGTTCCAGGGGATCTGACACTTCACACCAATGCACATAAAATAAAGTTAAATAAACCATAAAAATATTTTAAAAAAGAAAAAAACAATGATAATTTTCAAAAAAAAATTGAGGTGGGGGGGGGCTGGAGAGATGGCTCAGTGGTTAAGAGCATTGCCTGTTCTTCCAAAGGTCATGAGTTCAATTCCCAGCAACCACAAGGTAGCTCACAACCATCCGTAATGAGGTCTGGTGCCCTCTTCTGGCCAGCAGGCATACACACAGACAGAATATTGTATACATAATAAGTAAATAAAAAAAAAAGTGAGGTGAGCAGGTAACAGTTGGGGACAGTATTTGCAGTGAAGCAAAGACCAAGAGTCCTTTGGTCAGAAAGAACAAGTGCTCTAGACAAATACCTTGTGTTGGGTACCAGCAGCATAGCTTTTATTCAAAATTCTCCATTTAGGACCTATGTGGCGGTAATAGCAGAGGGCAGTGATTTTCAGTAGAGCAACAAGCAAGAACGCTCTGGGCTAAAAGGGCAGGTGTTGAAGCCAAATATTGAAGCCTGGGGATAGAGGATTTATAGAGCTTTGCATACAAACTTCTTAGTGTGTTTCTGAAAAGCGGTAAACTCCATTGCGAAGGCTTGGAACAGAACGAATTATTCCATTGTGAGAACAAGGAAAGTCCTTCTGGGATGGAGAATACACAGCTTCTTATAGCTCGGGGAAGCAACCCAGAATAAAGGAGGGGCTTGGAGATAGTAAAGAAATGCATGTCATGCATAGACTAAAGCCTTCTGCAATCATCAAGACTGAATTGTGTGTCCCAACTGGAGCTGGCACTACTGCTACAACTGACCTTGGACTAATAACTATGTGTGATACACATTTTTTTTTTAACGAAAGGGACTACAATACTGGCCTCGTATGGCTGCATGGATGATGCCTTGAAGATTCTAAGGGGAAAATAGATAGGTTTGGCTGTTTTCCTACACCTCTTCCTGTAAACTGTCATGATGATTGACAGCGCATAAAGAGAGAAAAAACATAGTACACACTGCAGTGTAGTCAAGAGGCCATCTTTCAGAGACACATGATTAACAGTGTTAACAGCTTCCAGGCTATCTAGGAAATTAAGTCCCGCATGTTGGGACTTGCCAAGGGTTAAATTAGTGCATGGCCCATAGGAAGTCTTTTCTATAATTGCTATTCACTTAATATTCACAGACCTAGGGTGGCATTATGACACACCCAGGTCCTATTTGAGTTGTGAAGAAAATACAGACAAACATATTAAACAGTAGCCTGCTAAACACACAAACCCTTTCATCCAGGAAGAAGAGTGAATGGCAGTCCCCAGGGGAAGAAAGAGGGACCGTCTGTTAGCCCGTTCCTGGGTCAGAGTCCGGCTTTGCTGAGTATCTCACAGCTGCTGCCGCTGGGAGAAGCGATTTGTCAACTTTATACCTTTTTGCTTTATGGTCTGGTGACTTAATAGGATTCGACCTCCTTGGATTCCATTTCAGTTGGGTCAGACACCACACTTCAAATTAAAACTTGGACTCTGAGAGACAGGTGCTGAGGTACTGCTGCTTCTGGTGGGTGAAGGTATGTGTACGTGTGTGTATGTGTGTGTGTGTACGTGTGTGTGTGTATGAGCGTGTGTGTGTGTGCATGTGTGTGTGTGAGTGTGAGTGTGTGTGTGGTCAAAGGGATCTGTAACATCAGATTGCTATGATCCATCCCCATATTCATGCTACAACTCACCTGAGCCTGAAATTTCTCACAACTGTAGACCACGTTATCTTCTCCAAACATTGTTGTGCACTGCAAGTGTAAGATGACTCTACGACTCATTTGCCTACTGGGAGGAGGCCTCCAACTTCACACCGCAATGGAATGTAGCTCACCGGGAGAGAACCCCACCATTGCGAAAACTTCCTGAACTGACTTGAGAGATAAAAGCATCTCCATGAGCATTTATCAGAGCACAAGGAATGAGCACACAGCATGCCTTTCTGAAATCCCTCATCATCCTTTAGATTTTGCTTTTCTTCTATGAGATGGGCTCTACTCTAGCCAGACTGACCTTGAATTTGCTGAGTAGTCCAGGATGCTCTTGAACTCCTGATCTTCTTGCCTTCACCTCCCCATCTCCCATGTGATGATGTGCAATGCCCACATCCAGTCTTTCATGGCCATCTGTGAAGACAGACATCCAGCTGTATGTGTTGGAGGGCGTAGTCTTAACAATGCTTGCCTCATGGTAGCAAGCCCAGGGCTAGAGTGGGGTTGCCATAAATTTCAGAAAGCAAATCATGTTTTTCAAGTGAGGTACAGGATTTTGGGCATGTATATATGTGTTCTTTTTTCTCTGTTATTATCCCTGGAGATTCCAGCTTTATATTTATTGTGCCTCTGAGAATTAAGGGGAAGGCCCTGTGTCTATTCTAGAACCTGTGTGAATATGTAGGGCTTGCAGCCACTCCTGAGGTTAGTACAGACATGGAAGTTGGAGTTGCTGGGAGTTCCTGCAGAGAGGATGGGTATCAGATGGGTCACTAGCTTGTTTCACACGGTAACGTTCAGTCATTCATCTTCCCAATGCCATTTTTTCTCCTTGTCCTGGTAAGCTGGGGATGGGGTTATTTTTAAGGGAGATCCTGAATTTACATATTTTTTTTGACATGGCAGATAGGACAAAACATTTCTATTCCTCTTCTTTTTGGCCACCAAAAAGGCATACTCTATGGACATTTTTACATGAGGAGACCCTAAAGATTTGTCCCATTCTGCTCACAATAACCACTGTGATGTCATGGTCTTGTCTTGTTCATGAAACAAATAGTTTGCATCTTCTGGGGGTGGGGGCAGTACAAGGGGTGGGTGGGATGCTTTCAAATTCGCACTAGTGTAGAATTCTGTTGCGGCAAGAAGGAAGGTCACTGCCGTACCATTAGCACAAATCAGGTCAAACCTTCATGACCAAGATGTGCCCTCCCACACCCTCTATTACTGCAGAAGAAGAGAGATGCAGCCACACAGGATGACAAGAAACCCCAGCAAGCACCGCTGAGCTGTGGTCTTTCTGGAAGTGGCTTTATTACGAAGCTCAATCGATGAGATTGATCTGAAGATGGGCTATCACCTTGCCAGAGGGACCGCTTTTAGGATCAGGTGAATCTGGCTGAGATTTGGAGGCTTTCTGGTAACTTTAAGTATTCAGCTCCGACTAAGACCTTCCCAGCCACATGCTTTCCCCCAAGAAAAATACAGTGCAGATTTTGAGGCAGCTTTGATCTATAAGCGTGTGTTCCCTGGCTCGCATTTCAGTAAATACCTGTGTTTGGGAATGGAAGTTAATTTTGGTCTACGGGTTATTTGTGGGAGGTTTCTTTGTAATTATTCATGTCCTCCTCAACCAAACATAAAGACAATGATGGGATGTTACTGAGAGCCGGGTACTGTGTCATGTCCTAGAGAAAGAAAGATAGAGATGTGGCTTTCTTTGCTAGATGCACAAGCAATACCTTACAAGAACCATTATTTTAACTTAACCTCGGGATCAGACACTCCACACAGCAGAACATAAGTCCTATTGAAGGGTTTCTTTTCCCCTTAGGCTCACGGCTGTATCTTGGATCTGACACAGAGCCTAGCACCTTTTATGTAATGGGAGAGTATTTATTAAATGGGAGTTGAATTGACAGCCCAGTGCTCATCTTGCCTAGTATGATGCGCTGAGTCTGAGCCCTCAGGACCCACATGAAAAAAAGTTGGGAGTAGTGGCATACACAGTGGAGGCAGAGACAGATACATCCTTGGCCTATCTCACTAGTCTGCCTAGCTGCTTGGTCAGGTCCAAGCCACTGAACGTCCTTGTCTTAAAATCCAAGGTAGACATTATGTTGAGTAGCAAGAATTGGAGCTATCTTCTAAATACTATACTCACACACATGTACATGCCCCATGCACACATATTCATATCTCTCTCTCTCTCTACATACACACACGCACACACACTACTAGCTAGAGGGTGGCAGATTGTGCTGTACTCTCATCCCATTGAAAAGTGATTCTCTGCCAATAATGTCACAATAACATGGGGACAATGTAGGAGAAGTTAGATGGCACACAGATTTTGAGAAATTTGAAAGGAAAGATAGAGGTCTAGACTCCAGATGGAGGAGAGAAACCAGCAGTACTGAGGTAGGAATATCTATGGTGTTAGTCGTTTTAAAAAAAAATACCTGATTAAACAAACCATTTAAAAGGAGGGAAGATACTTGGGCATAAGATTTTAGAGATCCCAGCATATGCTCCTGTGCTACCATGTAGTGGAGTAAGGCAGAATATTATGGTTGGAGGGACATGGGATGGAGGGGACTGCTAACTTTATGGACTGGGGACAGAGAGTGAGAGAGGGAGGTTTCGGTGACCTCTAGAGAGCCCTTTCTTCGAAACAGCACATCCAGCTATGAGCTTTTGAGCACATTAACATATCCCCTGATGATATTAGTGCTTTAGTGATCTCTCCATAGCATCTCTACCCGGGGAACAGGCCTCTTAACACATGAAACTTGAGGGTGGAAACTTCATATTCAAACCGAAGCACATTCTAAGGGCCCAGGAAGAGCATGACCTCAGATTCGTGCCTTCCCAGTGCAGATGGAGATAGCAGGGGGAGAGGCGGCAGTTGTAGAGTGTGAAGAAGATTAAACTTCGCTCTTTGACAGTTGGAAACCCCGCACGGGGGCTTCTTGCTGTAGTTAAGCACTTCTGACTTTTGGAGATTGGGGAAAACTCAAGCCAACTCCTTGCTGATGGCTATGATGTTTGCCTGCTCTGAAGCCGCATAATGCTCCAGATGAGATCCTCCAAGGAGCGAAGCTAAATGTCTCAGTCTGCTTGTGGCAGATGTCGTCTGCTCTGGTGCCTCTGGTTCAATCTGGTTCCTCGGAATCCAAAGAAACTGCGTTCCTGTCGTGTCTGCAGGAGGCTTAAGGAGCCCTCTCTCCTGAAACAGAAGATTTTAGTGAAGGACTGAGGGAGGTGTGTGAGATATGGGAACAAAAGATAGTTGCAGTGATTTGGGGAGCAGAGTGTATCAGAGAAATGAAAGAGAGAGGAATATTCGTGAATTGAGTGTCTTGGTGTGGAGGAAGGTAGGCTTGTGGAATAAAACCATCTGTAGAATTAGGTAGACTTGAGTTTAACTCAGATGTTGTTTCTTGATATCTAAATAATGTGGGTTTTCTCTTCAATAGTCTTAACTTTCAACTTCATCATCTGAAAGGCTATCTCCTAGATCCTGTTATACTGTCATTATGGGATACATACTCCATACTAGCTCTGGTTCATCTGCCTCCAGTAATGAACTTGACCCTTCTGAGCACACAGAAAGGAAGAACTGGTATTCCCGACACTTAAAAGATCTGACACCCATTATAGGATGGTATTGACTGTGGAGTGAGGCCAGAGTCAATGAGTAAGGTCTCAGTGTAGGGGAATGTATACTTAGAGGTGAGCGTAGGGAAGAATGGGGTGAACCAGGAAATGCCTACGATGACATTAAGAATTTTGACATTTAGAAACTGAAACACAGGCGTGGAGGAAACATCTGAAACAAAGGTTATTCCTCTGTGGGTGCAGTATATATAAGGCAATGTATGGTGAGATCGAGGAAACTAGATTGTAAATGTCTCTTATCCTAATGCAGTGAACACAAAGTTTACTGACATCTATAAAAACCCAACTCAAGAAGAAATAAGAAAAGATACCTGCCTCCAGATTCCTTTCTTTCTGGCTTCCCTCTGTCTTGGAATGAAGCAACCTATTTGATTCTGAGGGATCAGATTTTTAGTGGCATCTTCACTAGAAGACTATGGAGAATGAGTCATAAAAAGCTCTTTCCATGTTCTTTTTTTTTTGTTTTTTTGAGACAGGTTTTCTCTGTAGCTTTGAAGCCTGTCCTGGAACTAGCTTTTGTAGACCAGGCTGGCCTCAAACTTGCAGAGATCCAGCTGCCTCTGTCTCAAGAGTGCTGGGGAGTAAAGACACGCACCACCACCGCCCAGCTTATCATATATTTTATATAATATATCTGGGCAATTTCATATATGTATATAATGAATTTTGATAATATCCACCCCAGTTCCCCATCCCACTGCCCCTGGACATCTCATTCAGCACATTTCCCTCCCATCTCCATCTTTTCTTTCTCCTCTTCCTTTTCCTCTTCCTCTTCTTGTTCCTTCTTAATCACCCAGTGAATCCCACGTATGCTTCCAAAATATGCAGCAACATCCATAAAACCTAAGACCTCCCCACTTAGTAGCTGACAACCCACAAAAGCTCTTCAACTTAGGACTGGGGCTTATTACATTTCTTTTCTCTTTCTTTGAGCTGAAGTATTGAACATGGCTTATGCTGGCCAGGAACTCACTATATAACTCAGGTTGGCCTCAAACTCTCAGTCCACCTGTTTTGAGTTTTCAACAGCTTTGATTACAGTTGTCTGACACCTTGCCTAGGTCCTCTCCACCGTATTTATGGTGATTGGAACCTCTCCCTTTATCCATGACTGGCGCCCTCAGTTCTCACACTTCTCTAGGTGGTGCCCCCTCTGTGCCAGCATCAGTACACTGTGAGTGGGCACCTCCATAACTCTATACCCTCTTAAGATAGTTCCATCCTGAGGGGGCTGGCTTGTATTTTTGACCAGATCTTGCCTTCCAGAAGGTTGGGCCAGATTCCCAGTGGAAAGCCAGTACTGACATTTAATTTAAAAGCCAAGATGTTACTCGGTGGTAGTTTGTGGAGTTATATCTCAACTCCCCTTGCTACTAGAAGCCCCTTCTAAAGAAGGGGGACCATATGGGTTTGATATATTTCTCTGACTCTTTCCTAACAGGGGGGACACACAAATAGTGAAACACAAATATGTCTAAAAAAGGGGGTTAGCTGGGACTCCCAAAGAGCCTGTTACAAATAAGGAAGCAAGGATCAAATTGGAGAACAGAATCATTTTCTCAACAAATGTTTGTTGAGAGCTTTCACTGTGATTGTTGGAGGTCTGAAAATTTGTAAGCGTCACAACAAGGGGTGCAAATAGATTTGGGTCACTTCTCTGCTTAAGGACCATACACACTCCACTTTACTTCAATTAACCTTACTAAGGTTGGTGAAATCTCATGTGATCTTGCTTCAGCTTGGGCTCCATACTTATTCATGTCTCTTGTCCCACTGCCTACTCCACTCCTCTAAGAGAGTCAAACATGAAATGCTCTTTCTGGCCCCGTGCTCTTACGTGGTGCCCTTTCTTCCTGAGCCCGCATCCTTCTCTCTTCGCACAGCTGACATTTCTTGTCTGGCAGTTCCCAAAAGCCCTTTCAGATACTACTCATTCTTTTCTTTACTAAGTAAGCTATTTCATTCCTTCTGTAGCACAGATAACAACTAACTTCTATTCACTTGCACAAAGCTTTCATCCATTTAATTATACGCTGTGTCCTGGTAGATATCGAATCTGCTTTCTTGACACATGAAGGTTAGATCTCACATGGGCTGTGTATGATGAAGATAATAGATGTGGGGTTTTTTTTTTGAGGAATACATGTATATATGTTTGAAAACATGTGTGGACAGAGGACGAGACTCTCTTATCCTTGTCATTTGTTTCTTGGGAGCCTAGCCCTGCATGCCACTTTTGACCTCAAAATGCTGTGGTCGTGGGAAGGGAGGTACTGTTTCAGAAGACAGAGAAGGCTGTAGAAATTTCAGTCTGAGCTGTGTGATGATGAGTTTCCCAAGATTCTATGGTATAGAGCACTTCCGGCAAGGGTTATAAACAATAGATCCAGACTACATGAGCACCGTATTTGTTTATAATCTAAGTATGTTCCATTTAACATTTGGAGACACAAATTTTAACTTGTGTTTGTTTTTAGTGTGGTAATCACAAATACATATTGTTATACACCAATAACACATCGCATGCTTCAGTTTAGGAAAGATGGGAGATGAATTGGTGTCTTAGGATCATGGAATTCCAAACCCAAAGGTGCATAGACATCTGTGTGGACGCACATGCTGGGGAGCCCAAGCTGAAGCAAGATGCACAACTTTCATACTCTGGTTTTTCAGTACTTACTGATGACAAGAATAAATTCCACCTTGCTATGGACCTTCTGTCAGATGGGATGATTATAGTACACCTTGTGTATGATCACTGTGGAGATTAAAATTTTAATGGGATACATAGAATGTCGAGCACATATTCTCCTCTTCCACTCTCTAATATCAGCCATACCTACCTTAGTAAAAATTTAGAGTACGTTGTCCCGGAGATTTCTTACCAGGCTCCATTTTTCTAGTTGAAGAATGAAGGTATATTGTCTGTGAAATGAAGCAGAGATACTGACAATCAAGCTAGGGTATTAAAATGTGGGGTTAAGGTCTCCCAAACAGGCTGTTACCATGGTTCTAACTCTTGTGATTTTTAATGCATCTTCTGACAGTGTCATGGGAGGCTTAAGAGACCTGGGTGGAACTTGTTCTTAGCGAACTGCCTGAGGAAAACCACAGGCAGATGGCCTTGTGCTGATTTGAGGAAACAGAAGGGAAATAATTCATGGTTTCAAAACTTGACATTTTTTAGCTTCCCACCAGATATGTCGTGTGTACTATATTTGCTGTACTTCTTGGCCTGACTTTCAAAGCTCAAGACTTGGGAATTCGACTTGACATTTCCTCCCAGCATGGGTGAGAGAGGGAGATAAAGAGAGAGGGTACTGTGGAACAGAAAGAAAATGGGCTTCGGCAATGTCCAGACCTAGGTCCGTATTTGGGCTCTCAGTGTTGAAGGGCTGTGTTCTTTCTCAGGTCTCCTCACTTTGAGCCTAAGTCTCTTCTGTGAAATGGGAATCTTTTCTAGCTCCCAGAGATGATCCAAGGACCAAAGGGGAGCCACCTGTGTATAGCACACAGACCAGGCTTAACACATAGTAAGTCACCTTTATTAGCATCCCTACCAAACCTTCTCAGCATCCTCACACGTTGAAGGTGGGATGCAGAACACTTTCCTGTTTACCTCCTCCACGCTCCACTCTGCTGCTGCTTTGGCCTAGGTACCTTATAGTCTGACTTCCTATGGAAGGAGTTTCCTGGATGCATGCTGGAGATGCTCTCTAATAATGGTGAGGTGCTACATGAGTCTGACCTCTGTTAGCCCCTCCAGAACAATATTTCTATGACTGACAAGGAGAAGCATCCAGAAGTGGCAAGCATTGATTGGCAAGTCTGAAAAGCAGGATGACACACAGTGCTTGAACAGGGAGCCAAAGGTGGGACAGTTGATTTAATGGATTTGAAATGGCCATATTTGGGGTACAAGATGAGTATTTTAAGAGTACCACAGAGCCTAGTGGGGTGAAAGAAGGAAGAAGGAAGGATGCTTATTTGAGACAGTGGCCTGGGAAGGCTAAGCAGTCATATGATTGGGTGCCAGGTTGGTGATAAAGGTGGGATATGTGTGAGTCCATAAGGAGTCAGACTCTTTAGGCCATAGGAAGAACTGGTTACATCTGGAGCATCATGGGCACATGGTACTGGTAGAGCTTCAAGGGATGGAGACTGTGTTAGATTGATGGGATTTCCCCATCATGGCTCTTGTACTCTCTAAGCCGAGATCAGCTCATGATCTAGGCCAACAGAGTACAGAGGATGTTCTTATCCTGCTGAGGGCAAATGGGGTGTGCCATGTTCAGTGAGAATGAGGGTCTCAGCTCTTGCTGAGCCAAGGCCTGAGGCTCACTCTAGGCACAGTGATTTCTGATCTTGAAGAATAACACGCTCAGTGATTTATGGAAGATGAAATCTGTTCTTTCTGTACTCCTATGTTCTGAATCATCTAGTTTCTTCAGATGGCTTGGCTGCAGTTCTGCCTCTTTGTCCTGTCCTGTCTCTTATGCTCCTTTCTAAATCTTGGTTTGTGAATTTTCTTTATTTCTTCTAGAGCCACGATGACCCCTCTGCCTTGGCAGGTCTTCCTGTGTATGCTAGACTTGCTGGTTCAATTTCCTAAAATTTTCCCTATGGATGGAAAGCATGCCTTTCTCTGCTTTAACCACCTAGGATTTTGTCATCTTTTCCTCAGCCCTCTGCAAGGATGCCAGTCCCCATCTCATTCCACAATCTTCCCAGGTCACAGTCCCTTTGTTTATCCCCAGGGATGGTGCCCATGACCCCAAACTGTCAAGTCTCTTTTTCACGCTCACTTAGAGAACATTACAGGCACACTGTGCAAAGAGCTTCCATTTATGGAAAGGATCTATGTGCAGTGCTGGTCTGTGAAGGCCCCATGTCCTCTCCCTTTTATTGATCATGACAGGAGTTGCAGATTTTCTTCAGTCTGAGAGTGTGAGCTAACGGCAGAGCTATGTAGATGAAAGTTTCCATCCAGCTCAGTCCCACAGCTGTTCAGTCCCAAAGGAACACACAGAGCCTTATATTAATTGTAAACTCGTTGGTCTATTATCTCAGGCTTATTATTAACTGACTCTTACAACTTAAATTAACCCATAATTCTTCTCTATGTTTAGCCACGTGACTTGGTACCTTATCTCAGTGTGGCGTTCTCATCTTGCTTTGTCTGCTTCTGGATGACAACTATGTCTCTGCCTTTCCTGTTCTCAGAATTCTTTTAGTCTTGTTGCTCAACCTATATTTTCTGCCTGACTACTGGCCAATCTAAATTTTATTAAACAAATATGAGTGACAAATCTTTACAGTTTACAAGAGCATTATCTCATGGGAGAGCTATTCAAGGTTCAGGCTCCCTGCGGCCAAAGAGCTGACTTCTGAGCTACATTTGCTCAGATCTTTCCTTTATCTTCCATGTCCCCATGACCAATCAGTGCCAGGACAGTCTTATTATTCAGAGAAATCTCTTACTGTTGCTCCATGTGCCAGACACATTCATCTTCTTCAATATTAAAACACAGAATGTTGAATTACCCTGGGATAGTTCAAGCTTGGAGCATTTGAAATAGTGCCATTGGGCAGGCCCCTTTCAAAGCTACATAGCACTTCTTGCACCTCCAGCACTCTGTAACCCCTTGAATAGACTATGAGATAGGGCAGAGAGGAAGAGTCACTTTAAGGTCAAATAGTGATAGTGTCCCCTTATCAATTAGATCTACTCTAGCAAATTGCACATAACTGCCTTCAAGGATGGATCCATCCCTCTGCCTTTCTTATTGCCCTATCTCCCTTTCCTCCTTCCTACATCTCCTTCTCCATGATGACCAAACTGCAGGTAGAAGAATGACCTGGGTTTTCCACTGCCATGCTTTTATTTATGCCTTTCTGCCAGGGCATGTCTCTACCCTTTTCATGCCCAATTCCTAAGTTCTTTTCAGGAATGACCATAGACATTAACTTTTTAGAAATCTCACAGAGGATTTTTGATTTGTCTGTGTCCACTGGGGACCTTCCTCTGTGGTTACTTATTTAGATAGACAGTGTCATGGCTGCAGCTTGAATCACTCTAGTCATATTTAAACAAAACTCATAAATATTCCCAGGGCTATTTCTTCATCTGTGTAATGGGGGAGGGAATAGAGCTTGCTTTATAGCCCATGGTAAGACAGCAATCAGAGGAGAGTATGGCTAGCAGGCAGACAGGTCCCACAGTAAGCTGTGCCATTCTGGGATACTATTTTGTGTCTTGTGTTTGGGAATCGTGTGTGGTTATCTCTCTTTCTAGTCATGCTTATTTCCAGAGCTGATTGGGGACTAAATGCTAAAAACAGAGGGATTAAATAAAGAAACATGGTCAGGGCAGAGAAAGGCTTAGAGTTTATGTTGGGAAATTTTCTCACTGTAAGAAATACCTGGGATATCAGCTTAACAGATAAAACATTTAGAGGCCCATGGAGGTTCCAGTCAATGATTGATTGGCTCCTGTCAAGAGGCAGTACTTTATGTAGAGAGCAAAACTACTCACCTCGGAGCTAGGGGACAAAAGAAGGCAAAAGGCTCCAGTATCTCACAGTCTTCTTTATGAGTATACACTCAGTCTGAAAACCTTTCTCTTGGCCCCACCTCCTGTTCCCAGCTGCACAGTGCTGAGCTGCTTATAAGATCGAAGATGTCTCATGGGCTTCAACCATTATATATCCTGAGCTCAAAAATGGTTGAAGGCAGTAGGCAAGTGCTCTTGTCTCTTTTGATGACAAGGTGGTAGATGAATAGTCACTTTGAGGTCCTTCTTTTTCAGTCAGCTTCTTAAACACATGGATTGTTTTACACTATGAGTGTGTAGTGTGAATAAGTGAGTTTGTATGTGTTGGGGGATTTTCTTGGTCTCATAATGCTAGTGGAAACATCTGCCTTCTTAGCATGTAACAGAAAGCAGGACATATTCCTATGGGGTGGGTTTAACCTTGCTGGTGGTGGTGGGGCTACTAGGGACCAATACTTCTTATGCAAAGGGCTGTGGCTTTGGAGTAAATGTCTGAGCTGTTGCTGGAGTCCCAGGATAACTCAGGCCTGGGAAATGATGATGAATTTGTCATATTTCTGAATAATTAAAGAGCAATGTCCATTTGTGGGGCTTTACTCTGAAGCTATCACAATGTATTACTGGCCAAACAGGCTGTATGCATGCTATTTTAAATAGAAACCAAGAAACCTACAACCAAGAAAATAAGGCTTAGCACCATAAATAACAGTGTCCCATACATATTGGCCACAACATACGTAATGGCATTTACTTTAGACCTGTGGCTTTGTCAGGCCCTTTTACATATATACAATATCCCATTTCTTTAGCAAGTTGTCCAGGAATGATCTGGAAAACAGTGGTTTGATATATTTCCTGCAGGTCAGACATGTTTTTCTTCATTATGAAATCACTGAGACCTGTTCATCAATTCATTAAATGGGTGACCTCACTGATAAACAAGTTTCTGCTTGTCTCTCCTCTCCTCTCTTTTCCTCTCTTCTCCTCTCTCCTTCTTTCCTCTCTTTTTTTCTCCTCTCCTCCCCTTTCTTCCCCTTCCTGTCTTCCTCTCACCCCTAGCCCCCTCAGTCTTTTGTTTCTGTTTTTAGTTTTTAGTCCTGTACCATGGAATTGAAAGTGCCAGGCTTCTTCACCTAATCAGACTGTGAAGGTGATCAGAACTGGAATGGTACAAGGCTATGAAATTGGGAGCTAGGTGGGGTAGGAACTCTAGGGAGGGTTGGAGGGATGTAGAGGTATGAGGAGACAAAGGATAGATGTGATTGATATACAAGATATAAACGCATAGAATTTTCAAAGAATAAGAATATTATTTAAAAATAGTAGGTATGACTGGGCCATATAGTAGAGGTAGTTTTAGTGTTTTTGAGAATACTTCGTACTAAATTTACTAAAAGCTGGGCTAGTTCACACTCTACAGCAGTGTGCAGATTTCACACTTACCAGGGAAGCAAAGGGAAGTAAAAGGGGGAAGGAGGACACAAAAGTGGGGGTAATGGGATGTGGGGGAAACAGGCTCCATATAAAGTGTGCATGTGTAGGAAAACTTTTTATATTAAAAAAAAAAGCGTGGGACCAGACGATGGGACTTCCCTCCCCCTTAACTCATGGAGCTCCTCTATGATATTGTGCACTTCCGTCATAGGGATTCTGTAAACAGGTAGGTTCCTATCAACATGCCCTGAAAAGGATGCTTTCCAAGGGTAAACCAGCCTAGAGGGTGGATGCTGCAGCCTCCAGACCCTACTCAGAAACATTCCCTTTGCTGAGTCCACAGCAGACACACCTGCAAAGAAGCAAGAAGTCATTTGGGATTCAGAAACGGTACTCTTTTCAGAGACAAGCCACTGAAAAAGCCTGGGAAAGAGCAGGGTCACAGGTACAGTAAGGGGGAAAAAAGAACTGGTCAGATCTCAAGGGAATGAATGAACAATAAGTAGTGCTGATGGACACTGCCAAATGTCAGCCTCCACTTACGGGACTGATGGGAAGTTATTACAATAAATAGAAATTGAATGCTGAGTAATTTGAATGTTGCTCAAAGTGAATGTTCTTGGTTTCAAATGGTCAATGACTGAATAGATATATTGCTAGTTGGATAATTGGCAGATAGATGGGGGTTAAAACGAACTGTTTGTTCAGGAAGTGCCAATATTTACTTCATTTATTTGTTGCTTATTTATTTTTACTTTGTCTGTGTGTATGCGTGTGCATGTGTGTGTGCGTATGTGTGTGTGTATGTGTGCTCATATGCATACCTGTATCTTTGTGTCTTCTCCTTTCTCTGTGTATGCAGCAAATCAAGATTTGATTCAGATTCGTGACTAAAACGTATCCCATCAACCAGCTAAATTTGTACTCATCACTGAGGCTATACCAGGAGATTCTCAGTGTCTTGACCTGCGTCACAAGGTGATTAGTGGAGAAGCTATCATATATTTTAATTATTGAAAAAACGCAACTTCTTGATTGAATAGGTGGATGTAAGCATTTGGCAACTTCTTGCATGAGTGCAAATGAAAAGTGATTATATTAGGGCTGTTATTTTTTTCGTTGAGAATG
This sequence comes from Microtus ochrogaster, assembly GCF_000317375.1. Taxonomy (NCBI): domain Eukaryota; kingdom Metazoa; phylum Chordata; class Mammalia; order Rodentia; family Cricetidae; genus Microtus; species Microtus ochrogaster. The sequence goes on from NC_022011.1 coordinate 7,152,556, forward strand.
ACTTGCTTTGTACGGCGGTAGGATGCTTTCCGGGAATTAGTTTTTCTGGCAGTGAGAGTGTTTAAGTACCAAAATGAACCTGCACTCACTCATTTAAAGTAACTTTGTTTTCCATGTTAATTGAATGAATGACTCTGGATGTTTGACAATGAGCTTGGATATGGGAATAGCAGAAGGGAATTCTCCCCCTTATATTTAAAGAGTCTGTCATAATACTCCAGTTCATATTAAGACAACCATCATTACCAGAATGAAAGGTGTTTTGGAGAGGATTTTTGATAGGCTTCATGAGCTCATCATTTTCTCTAGCCATGAAATACTCCAGTGTTCATGAGTAATCCGAAGACATTTTTCAAATGTACAATGTAATATGTAGCTCTAATACAGGTCCCTAGATGCCCCGAATTGAACAATGTCCCATGGGAAACTTAAGATTCTGCTACTCCACAAAAGACACTGTAAGGCATCTAGGTATCATCTACAGGAAGGCAAACACTTGAGTAGAAGCCAGCTACTGTTGACATCAGTATCCATGTGGTTATTTGTTGAACAATAGTAACAGTTGCATCAATGTGGAAGACTGTCTTCTTAGCACAACAAGGCCATTGAACTCTCAGCAGCTGTGAGCACAGACATAAGGTCCTCCTACAGGATTAGAGGCATGAACATGTTGTCAGACACAAGGGTGTGGGCTTAGGAGCCACATCCCCTTGGGAGGACATATAAGCAGTTAACTGTTCCAGGAAAGAGTTGTTGTCTTCAGCCATGTCATGACTCCTAAGTTTTCTGTACTCCTATGAGTAACCCTTTGCCCATGTTCCTGCGAGTCACCCCAGTTAAACTCACTGGTCCATCCAATTATACTTGAATGATACTGTTTCTTTGTTGGTGCCCCATCTAGAGTAAATAGATGTTTGTTGTGTCCCTAGGGAAAGTTCACACAGTAGCTTCTCTTTCTATCTGAATAGAAAGAGAAAGGGAGAAGTGAGAAACAAGGCCAAAGAAGGAAGGTAAAGAGAGAAAGGGAGGGGAAGGGAAAACGATGGGGTGGCAAGGGAGACAGAAGAGATAAAAGAAGGGAAGGAAAAGGAAGGGAAGGGAAGAGAGGAGAACAGGAAGGCAAACACTTGAGTAGAAGCCAGCTGTGCTGAGTTCTGTGCTGCGCTGTGCTGGGCTGCTTTTGTACAGTGGCCCACAATTTCTGCCCTATGCTTTAATTAGGGCAAAAGTTTTCAGAGAGAATAGATTTGCCCACCAGTGCCCTGACTGAGATCAGAGGCAGGTCAGAGGCAGGTCAAGAGAATGAGACACAGGATGCCCAAAGCATCTGCCACTCTAATGTACCAAAGACGGTCAGGAGTTTACATCTGGCATCTGCAATGACCACACATGGACGCTAACTGCTGCATGCAGCAGGCATCCACAGATGAGTCCCCGAAACAGACCTGACTGCAGGAGTTAGCCCCACAAACAAATGTTCACAAGTAGACAACATGAAAGTCAACTACAGATGTCTCAAAATTCTCATCCCAATGTGCAGGTTTTTTGCTTGGCCTCTGGGTGTTAATTTGTCATCTGTATCTTTGCTGTCACTGAGCCACCTGGATGTGTATTGACATACACCTGTGAAGTTGATGTGCTCAGTCTGAGGACTGGAGTTGGGGTTTTGGTAGCTTCTCCAGGGTCAAAAATCCTTAAAAACTTAGATTGAAATAACTTATAAAATCTTCACCTATCTATATGAATAGAAAGAAAGAAGTACAAAAGGAGAAACAACGTAAAACAAAGGAAGGAGAAGAGTGAGGGAGAGAAGGAGCAAGGAAGGAAGGAAAGAGGAATGGGGAGAGAGGAAGGACAGGGGAGAGGAAGGAGGAGGGAGGGAGACACGCACTGTTGGCTGGAGTTCCAAGCATAATCACAGCTTCTTGGCTCCTGGCTGTTCTCTAGGTTTTCCAGAGCTCTCTTAATACATATTTTTCATTGCCCAATCATGAACAGCTGTTGATCAAAGATGTGCCTTTTGTTATCACAAATAATTAAAGGCAAAGGAAGGAAAATGGGATCTTTGAACAGTCTTTGACAGCTCAAACATAAAAAGTAACAGAAAACATCCAAATGAAGAAGAGCCATCTCTGTGGCCTGAAGCTGTGGGGCTCAGAGGCTCCGCCCACACCCTCGTCAGTCCAAGGACCCATAAGCTGGAGCTCCAGAATGTCCCACAAGTAGGCAAGGCTATCTCATTTGGAACCCTTGAAACTAGAGGACTTGGATGGTTAATCACCTCTAATGAGCTGTGATTTACCTCGAGGCAAATTAAGGGAAATGCATTTTGGCTGGAAATCTCTTAAGCAACTTGTAAAGAGGGTTGCGGTAGAGGCGGTTGACAGTTGAGCATCAATTAGGCCTAAACCTAGCTCTCTTTTCTGCTCATATGTGCGATGACTGTGTTCAGACCAGGTTAGCAATGGCAACTCACTAATTTAGTCAGAGACCACACCGGCATTTATGGAGCATCTACCAAAAGTTGAGAGCTAATTCTTCTGCTTCCATCTATTGTTTTTTTCAAATGTGACCTCACCAAAAAAACATTAAAAAATCTCCACGCTAGGACACCTGCTATCAACCCTGACGACTTGAGTTCTGTCTCTGGGACCCATGTGTTGGAAGCAGAAAACCAACTCATATATGTGATCCTCTGTGCACTTGTGCACAGATTCCACCCACCCATTCACCCAACTGCACAATAAGCAAAAGAAAAGAGTATATCATCATGCTACTGCTTATTCTAACTGGGCCTTACTTTCCTAGCTCTGCTTCCAGATTAAATTTCTCTTAGTTCGAGCAACCATACTTTTACTACAGGCTGTGGAGCTTAGACAAGAGACGTTTCTCTTCTCAGCATTTTGGAGTTAGTTACATTGGCAGGCCAAAGGGGCTCTTTGTGGCACATAGCCTCCCACCTTCTCACTGGGTGTTCCTGCTCTACATGGGGCAAGAGGGCCTTCTCATTTCTCTTCCTCTTTCTGTAAACACATGTGTCCCCTTGGATCAGGGTTTCATCCATTTTATCTTGTTTAACCTCAATTACCTCCTAAGAGGTGTTTCTTCAAATTCAGTCACTCTGAGAGTTAGAGCAACAACACAGGAATCGTGAAGAGATGCAGTTCAGTCCTTGGAAGAGATAAGGGAGGGGCGTGAAGAGTAAAAATATTTGTATAATTGATAAGGTCTGTAAATATAAATGACAAGGGGTTTAGAGTATTTCGACTCCTATTTTCTTTAGGCTTAGGCATCTAGCTCTTTAATAAAAAAATGGAGGCAGATGTATAAGGCTCTCTTGTTATTTCTCTTGTCTTCCTTTAAATTCTAGCTGCTGCTCTGTGTCTTTTAAGATTTCTCCCGGTCCTTGGGGTATCCCCTCTTGTCTGTCCCACAATTCACATCCAACATTGCTCTCTGTGTGTCTTGGTTTTTCTTCATTTCCCTCCTGCTGTGTTTTCTTCCTGTGTGGCTGAGTTTTTTCCTGAGAACAGAGAAAACATCTCATCCTTCTTATGTCTCTATTACCAGCTTCAGTAGAGATGGATGGCTCACCTACTGTTGGCAAGCTTTGTTTGCCTTCCCCCTGGAGATCTGGGTTGAACAAGCAAGCATAACTTGGTGTGCGTAGAGCATGAACTACTTTCGTGATGAAAATTTAATCTTCCAAGGAATCCTACAAAGGAAGCTGGATGAGTCAATGGGACAGGAAATGAAAAGTGGAATTTCCCCAAAACGGTGTAGTCAGTAGCTTGTGAGGCTAGATAGAAGTTGGGTGAAGTTGGCTCTACCCCTTGGGCTCTCCACCCTGCTTGGAATTTTGTATGTTACCCTGAGTTGGGCACTTAGATTTCCTTTTGTGGAACCTTATCTCTTCTGTACTGGCCCCGCTAGTCCTTCTGGAAGGACATACTTACTGAACCACTTGATATTAAATGACACCTCTGGTCACCTTCTCTCTCATCTCTCAATATACTTTTATTCATAAGCAGTTAACAGGATAACTGTTTTAGTAAATGAGTTGTTTTCTTGTTCATTGTTGAGTCTAAGAAGTTTCATGAAATTTAGGATTGTGTATCACTTTTCAATATCCTCTCTGTCCCCAAATGTTATCTTTACCTAAAAATATTACTGAATAAACTGAATAAGTTATTGGTTATTGAATAAATGAAATAATAATAATATTTAGCAGGACTTAGCACGATGTCTGAAATGTGGTCCTCAGCTGGTATCACCAGCCACATGTCACTGCAGAAATGCTGATTCTTCAGTCTCATCCTTGATGTGGTGAATCAAGAACTCTGAGCTTGGTCTGCAGTCATTTGCAACATCTCAAGACAACCAGGTGCTTATGATGTATGCTCTGGCTTGAGGAGCACGGGTCCAGCCATGCTTTTTAATTTTTGATGTCCAAACGAGTCACCTGGGATGTCTCAAGGAAGTATAAATTCTTGTTCAGGAGGTCTCTCTGTGTGGGGTTGTGATTCTGTATTCCTAACAAGCTCTGAATTGTGCCCATGCTGCTGTCCATGAGCTTGCCACTCAAGTAATCTTTGCAGCCATCTGGGGAGCTCTAAAGATTACTGATGCTAGTCCCATCCTCAGACATGCTGTTTTAATCAGTCTGCAGTGCAGCTGGACTGGGTCTTTTTAAGAGCTCCACCGGCAATGCTAACGCTCAGGCAAGACGGAGAACCCAGGGCCTTCCAAAGCTGTCAGGTGGGTGTATCCACACAGGGCTGCTGGCTCTCCACGCAGGTGGATGTGTTGTACTTCAGGGGCTGAGGGTGTTTGGGGCCAGGGCCATGAACGGATCTATCATAGGAAACACTGCTGTGCAGGCAGGTGGAGCTAGAGAAGATCCAAATATTCTGTGAGGAATTTGAAACAATGAAGGAGGAAGTGGAGGCTGCGGGGGAAACTAAATCTCGCAGCCTGCTTACCAGCACAACCACTCGATAGAAGGATTTGATGATGCTCAGTCAATATAGACCCAATAAGTACAAAAACCAATGGTTATTTGCTCCTTGAGATAAAGCTCCTACAATGAACAAATGTTCCAGGGATTATTTATCTTGGCAGGTTAATTAAAAATGACTCCCATAATTAGTTTTATGTGTTCAATTTCTTTGTTATTTGGATAGCCTCTTTTCATAGATTGCACAAAAGCTTCTAAATGGAGCCTCTCCTGACTTCCCTGTCCCTCTTTTGAACTTGCTTTCTGAAAAGCACACCATGCATTCAGAGCCTACTCTAGATTTGAAATAAAGCTTCCTTTTGGCCACGGAGCTTCAGATACGTTGGGTCACATTTGAGATAAGGAGACACAAATGTGCTTTATTTTGTTTTCCCACTGCTTTTTCTCTTGTTTACTTGTCTTTAAAAAGTGTAACCTATACTGGGATGTTTCAGGAATGCTGTTCCAAGTGAACAATAATGAAATAAATAAAAGTGTCTTTCTTAATAAATTAATAATCATAATAAATAAGACCATGAAAGGTGCCGTGCATGTAACAGACAAGGCACAGGAAAAGGAGCTCAAGCCCCGAGTCTATTGCTTAACCTTTTCTGTTATCTCATTCACCACTTTCTGTTGTCTAGTATAGAGTCTCGGGCTACTGTGAGCATTATGTAGGATGGACAGGGAGGTTCCCGAGGTCATTATACAGGTACACGTTGGTGAGGCTGGAGACTGGGGTGCCCACACTGTGAGGAAGACTCACCTGTTAGGTCCCAGGCTCTCAGTCAGAGGCCAGGCCTGGCTTGCATTAAATAATCTGATCCTCGCAGATCATAGCTGATCAGTACAGAATCTAAACCTGGTTCATCAAATTCTTTCCCCTGCAAATTAAAGCACTGGACTGAGGAGACATGGATCCTAGAAGTCTAGAAGAGCGGAAATTGTGTATGCCAGCAGAGAGAGGGATCTTCAGCAAACCTATCAGGAAAGATGAGGGATGGTTTCTGAACTGTACTGTGTAGTATGGGGGTCAATACTACAGAGTTGGAACAGAGTTTTAAAAGCTTAAAAAACCTCATGAACCTCCAATTAAAAATTGTCTTCCATTACAATTAATCTTGCTAAATTATATTCTAATTACTTTTCAGTTTACACTTTCTGTCCAGTGGTTCCTGGATTAGGTAGCACAGTTCTAAACTTAAGACATAGGAACACCCTATCTGACAAAGCTTTAGAGTGCCCATGGCTATCTCCCCTCACCAAGTTCTGGGGTTCAACCGATATTTAAACTTCATGGACACCCAGGAAAATTTCACTACATCCCCTAATTGATTTTGAGTGACCCATAAAGACCTTGGATAGAATAGTGTCCATTAAGTAAGAATGCAGATACTACTAGGTTGTGGAACCCTGCATTCCCACCACATGAAAGCATTCACCAGGGAAGATGTTGGGTTTCTCCTTGCCCATGGGTGTTCCACCAGAGTAGGAACTGACAACGGTGAAATAACTATCTAAAGCATAGCTGACAGCCCAGGCAAATTATCTCACTGACTCGCAGGGACACCTTGATGAAGGTGACCTATGCCTGCCAGATAGCCACTTGAGACCCAGAGCAATAGCTCAGGCATCTGGAAGATTTACTTTATGTTTTATCTCCTCTTTTTTTTTTCCTGGAAGACTATAAAAAGCTCTGCGGTCACTCAGTACCAGTAGCCTCATGGCAATAGAGAATTTGCACTTGAGGGTTTCTAAGGTCCTTCTGTTCTCTCTAGATTCTGATGACAGCTGGACACACTCAGGTTTGCTTTTGTTCTAATGGCTGTTGCCTCTTCACACAGTCAGAGATGAGCCTGCTGTTACCAAAGGCACTGATGGTCAAGCTTCTCACAAGTGGTTTAGTGAGCATGCCGTTATTTCATCCTGGAGTCAGACCAAAAATAGGTCAAAGGCTAGCAGATCCCAGATGTTGCATGAGGGTTAATTCATTGAAAGGTGTTGCAGTTTGACTTGATGGGCAGAATAGGTGAAGTTGAGTCTATTGACATCTCCATGGGCCTTGGTTTCCAATCACAAGCACTGAGGCTAATGTGAGTGTTATAATTTCAGTCGTTATCTAACAGAGAGGTTGATCTTCCTAATAAGTATGTAAAGTACAGTGTTTCTCCATCACCACTACTGCCATCATTTTGACCACTGTCGCTAGCATACTATGTCAGTCAAGGCTATTCCACTGGTGACGGAACACTGAGCCTTAGTGAGAGGAAGCCAATTGATTCACCCACCCCAGACACACACACTAGGTTATGTAAGCAGGGGAGGCAGCATCCACAATCATGCCTTTAGACTCTAAGTCCAACGTTTTGGAGGGAAGAACATCTGTATGTGTTTTAGATTTTTATGGGAGCAGATGAAATACCATATGCTTTAATACTCTGGGAAAAATGTGAAACAAATAAAGCTTGTATTTTAAGAGAGGAGAAGGGCATTTGTTGGAGGCAAGAGTCTGGATTTAGGAGTCCATTGTTGAGTGTCTAGTACTTGGATAGTACCTGCAGCTGAAAATAATATTACTATTATGGAAGGAGCCTTATCCTGAAGGCAGATTATTACCTTTCTACATTCAGTACTAGCTAATACTTCAGGTTTAGATGCATTCAGTTCTTTTCACTGACCCCTCGTCCCATGTAATCAGTGTTATAATTCTTAGTTAACGTGAAGTACGAATGAAGGAAAATAGTCGAGTTCCCCAAGTTCACAGCAATAGAAGTTGGCTAAGCTAAAAGTCACACCCCAGATCTGCCTGGTTGTAGAGTTCATGCTCTGAATCATGCTGCTGTGGCTTCCTTATTTATCTCACGCTGATTCTGAATATTTATAAAATGCTACCACCGAGATGCTTGCTCCTTTCCCCAGTGTCCCATGATTAGAAGAAACCAGTTTGTTTTAGAGAGGTCACAGAACTTGCTAAGGGCAATGTGGGGACCGAATCATGAGAAACCCTGGCATCTTCCAGCTATTTCTTCTCTTTGTGAACATTAGAATGCCAAGGATTTTTCAATGGGTGGTACAGGTGAGAGTCAGGCCATTTACAGTCATCTCAAGCATATCTGCTAGAATGTTCTTGATTCATCTTGGTACCATGTAAGTAAGCTCAGAGTCAGAGGGAGTGCAGTCCATTGGGGACATGAATCATTATGACTCCTAAGGTCATTACTAGGAAAGAGCACTCAGTTGGTTCTCCAGCCTTTGCCTTATTTTAATCTTCTGTAAAGCACTATTTATGTATTCTGTGTACAGGACACAAAAGACAAGTGTGAGGTAAAGCATCACATTTTTCCATTAAAGTTTACAGTCACTAGTGAGTGACATATGTGGTTTTGAAAGAGCCTTGTATTTGGAACCAAAATGGGATTTGTTCCAGAAAATTCTGATGTGTCTGAAACCTCCCAGGAGTGCTGTGGTTTATATATGATTTCTTCCCTCTGAAAGTTATACTGGAATTTGAACACCATTGAGAGATAGAAAGAGAGCATTTTAAAGAAAGGGAGACAGGGAGACAGGGAGATGAGGAGAGGGAGGGAGAGGGAAAGGGACAGAGGAAGAGAGGGAGGAAGAGAGGGAGAGAGGGGGAGAAAGGGAGTTCCTGCCTGTCCTTACGAGATGCCCCAGGGCTCTGCAAACAAGAGGGCATCCGCCATATGTGACCTCTACTCATTTGAAGCATAATAAACTTCCTTTCTTTAAAACCCTATGCTGTGGTATTGTGCTGTTAACAAGAGAAAGCACTCCAAATACATGAACCACTCAGAAAACTTTTAGAATAGACAGGGACAGGCAGGCTTATATGAAACTTATACAGAGCAAGAGTGTAAGAGTCTTAGATATGCAGGGCCAGAAACCTCAAGGGCTGCACTTACTCATGGGCTATTGTGGAGATGGATTTTTTTTTTTACCCACTATAGGAGTGGGGTTTCAGAGTTTCCATTCTTTTAATGACCTTACTGACTGATATTCCAGTGCTGGGAATTACGGATCTGATTTTGGTCCTAGTTCTTGTACGCTGCTGTGTGATCTATACGTAAGAATCATTGGGCTGCAGGGTTGCTACCAATGTCAAGGGCTGAGTTCATGCAGCTATTTTGTTTACAGCTCAGGAACTCAAGAGAGAGAGAGAGGCAGTCAAGAGCTGGGGGTGACATGGATATGAAGAACCCCATAATCGCCTATTAGCGATAATGGGAGTGTGTTGTTCTACCTACTAGGAGAGGTACTTATGGGGAAAGAAGGGAATGATTTCCAAATTCCTATGAGTATGGATTATCCACTGGTATTCAAATTGATAATTTAGATTTGCTGCTTAATATGGGAGGATATGACTTAGGGTGATATGTTCCTTCCTTTGTTCTTTTCTTTAGACTGAAAGTGTCTTGCAGACAAGAGCCTGTCTTTGCTCCTTGTTTAGCGTGTGACATTGTGTCAGTCCCACCAGCCACCATTAGCTAACATCACCTTATAGAAATTAAACCAAGTCCTAAGCTTTGTCTAAACTTATTAGACTAAGGAACTAAAGTTAGACAAGGACCTTTATAGGAATCAGAATTGTTCATATGAATTGTCAGCATCGTCATTCAATATTTTGTATCAGGGTCCCTTCAGTCACTTGCCAAATGACGCGATCATGTGAGACATGCCTAGGTTGGAATTTTCAGTGTTATGTGCATTAGTGGCTAAGGGACACATCATCATTTAAGCCACCAGTGATGTCTGTCTTTGGAGCTGATTATGTTAAGGTTTTAGTGTCTGAGTGGGAGCGGGAAGAAAGAAGGGAATAACTCACTTTGCAGGAGAGCATAATAGTGGGGGCTGGGACTATGTTTAAAGGTCTCACTGTTGGGCTCTTGAGATGGCTCAATGGGTGATATTGTTATCACTAAGCCTGATGGCCCGAGTTCAGCATTCGAGAGGTTAAAGAGAGAGCCTTCTGCCTTGAATTGTCGTATCGTGTCTGTATTCTATAGCATCTACACAATTGTGTAAATGCATCCAAATGCACGTAAAATGAATACATGTAATAAAAGAAAAAAAAAACAAATTTAACTCTAGATAAGTAAGTTTTATTGTTGTCTAGAGATCAAATAATGTTATTTTCCCCTAGAATTTTCTTGGGTATTCTGCCAAAGTTTACTGTGTGGTCATTTAGTAAGTGTGTTTAGGACCAGAAAGGAGTTTCTATGTATACCAAATAAAGAGAGATGTCATTTGCCTAATGATCAGAGGGTTTTGTTCATTTTATCCCTAGAGGGAGCTTTCTTCTGTTCCTTGAGTCAGAATTTGATAGACATTTACCTGGGATGATTCACATTCTGTACACATGCATGTACCATCCATCCAGTCCCTCCTTCCTTCCAGTGTGGAAAGCAGACTGTAGTGGGCTCCAAGCAATCTGTCAGAACTTCCATTTGGCTGGGGTTAAGCCACTTAACTGCTGCATGGTTTGATTATTTTCCTCCCAGGGTCCTTTTCTTTTATAAAGTATCCTCACACGTCCTGTGCCACAGATGCCCTGCAGGATACAGAACATGTCCATTTCCTCGTCTAAGGGAAATGTTGATTTCAGTTTGGAGTATCAGGCGAGTAAAGATTAATATCCACAGGCAGAACTGAGTGACGGGGAAGACTATGGCCCTTTCGAGGAAGAAGTTCAGCTCCTGGTTAGCAGATAGACAGAGAGCTGACTTTGGATGCCACCAAGTTTATTTCTGCTTGTTTTCGTTTTTTAAATCCATGCCTCGCAGGAAAGTCCTATACCCAAGTTATTCAAGTGAAGCTAAGGCAAGAAAACATAAGTTCAAGGGCAACATGGGATACAAAGTGAGTTCAAAGCCCACTTGGGCAACTTAGCAAGGTCTAGTCTCAATCTAAAACTGAAGAAGGCTTGGGACACTGCCCAGTGCCTCGAGGCTCAACCCCCTGTATTACAGAAAATTAAACCAAGGAAACTGAGTGTTTGTTTCTAGGTGGCGATGAATTAGAGAACCCAGGCAGGGGGCTTATCAAAGTGGCAGAAAGGACGCATTATACTTGACATCATAAGTTTTGGAGAAGATGAAGAACACATTAGTCATTTTCTTTATGTGGGTGAGATATGAGATCAGACACTAGCCGTTTTTGTATTCTAGGCCAAGGACTTAGAGTCTTCCAATCAAAGCAACGGGGGGAATCATTGATAGTTAAGCTGTCCAATATTTTATCGATAGCTCTTTGGAAAGAACGGTCTGATTGACTGGATGGGACACAGTAATCTAATTTCTAGTTGACTATTTCTTTTCCTCCTCGAAAAACAACCACAGATTCACAAGCAACACGACACAAAATCCTTAGTTTCCAACAAACAGCTTTTTCTTATGACCCTAAATCTATAAAAGTGGTGATGTATATAAAAGTAGTGCAGGATGTTCTTAGTGGCTTTATGAAATCAGAGCAGCAGTAGATAGGAGGGAGATGCCCTGCATCTGTTTATAACCGTCTGGGTTCGGGAAGTGGCAGAAGCAATGCAATCATACTTTTATGGCTCTTGCCTGATTTTTTTACTCGGATAGTTGAAAATGCCACCAAATCAACCATATTCAATAGCAAAGTGTGTGGATCATTGAATGTTGATACTCAAATATGTTATAAGTTTGATAAAAGAACCATTATCATTCATCAGTGTGCTATGAATACAGATGAGTGTGACCCTTGCAGAATCAACTTAACAGGCCAATGACAATGTCAGTGAAAACTGGTCCTTCCACACGCTTTGACATCTATGCCTTCACTTGACAACTGCCATAATTTTGGGGGAAAGGACTGCCACAAATTTATAGGTCTAGATTTTGATGTCCACAGAAGTTGAGAAACCTGTTCATTGTCAAATGGTCAAACCATGGTCTTTCTAAATATAGCGGGAATGGGTGATCTTTTTGTATGTCTTATCTACCTGTGCCACATGAATTTCCCATAAGTGTTCATTTTTCTCTTTTGAGGTCTGTAAAAATTGAGGGCTTTATGAAGCCTTTCCTTGGGGAGGGATCATAGAATGAAGTGTCCAATTAGGTTGTTTACCTAGAGATGAGACAAAGCCTACTCAGGGTTTTAGAAGAGATGCTGTCCCACTCCTTAGCAAAGTTCCCCGTCTAAGATCTTCTGTAGATTAAACATGATGACAAACATCCCAGGGATCACACATTCAGCTGAAGGGAAGTTTGCTTGATGTAAAAGGTTTGGCTGGTACAAGATGTTTTGAGAGTCACCAGGAATACGGACCCTGACGGGCATTGTATGGCAAGTTCTGCATCTAGTAAAATGTCTCTTAAGTTTGTTTCCTTCTTCCATTCAAGCTGGGGTTAGTCAAATGACATGTTAATCTTTAAAAATTATGTTAAAGAATAAATGAAATATATATAATATATATAAATATGATGTGGGCATTCCCTCTGTGTGCTGTGAGTATCATTAATGAATAAAATAATTGCTTTGGACCTGTAGCAAGGCATTAGTTAGGTAGGCAGGGAAAGCTAGACTGAATGCTGGGAGAAAGAAGGGTGGAGTCAGAGAGAAGCCATGGAGCTGCCAGAGACAGACTCTGGTTGCAACTTTAGCTGGCAAGTCACAGTCATGTGGTGATACCCAGTGTTGAAATAAGAGCTGCGGGTCTGCGTCCCCAGGCACCCAGCCGCCCACACGGCTAGCTTAGCTTATGCCCCGAAATAATTACACGGAAACTGTATTCTTTTAATCACTGCCTGACCCATTAGTTCCA
>NC_022011.1:7168294-7194985 GCF_000317375.1 Microtus ochrogaster
AAAGAAACTGCCTAGGCCCATTTCATAGGCCAACCCTTAGGTAGGCGGAGAAAACAGAACAGGATGCTGGGAGAAAGAAGCTGAGTCAGGGAGTCGCCATGGTTCTCTCACGCCAGACAGACGCAGGTTAAGATCATTCCTGATAAGCCAGCTTGTGGACTACATAGAATAATAGAAATGGGTTAGATCAATATGTAAGAGCTAGCCAATAAGAGGTTGGAACTAATGGGTCAGGCAGTGATTAAAAGAATACAGTTTCCGTGTAATTATTTCGGGTAAAGCTAACTGGGTGGCGGGACACAGCCCACGGCTCCTATTACTACAACCCAGATTAATAGAAATGGGTTAAATTAATAGTTAAGAGTTAGTCAATAAGAAGCTAGAGCTAATAGGCTAAGCAGTGGTTTAAACAATATAGTTTTGTGTGATTAATTCGGTTCTGTGAGGCTTGGACAAACAAGCAGCCTTCCTGAAACATAAATAAATATAAAAAGTTTGAATATATATGACTCCTCTACAATCATTAATTTGTAAAGATGTTCTCATAATGTAGGAAGAAACCCAAGGTCTGCAACAGACATGCCATTTAATGTAAAAATCTATTAACAAGGGCTTTAGAAATGGCTCAGTGGATAAAGAACTTGGCACAGAAGTATGAACAATGGAGTTTGGTTCTCCGGGACTTTCATAAAAGCAGGTCATCTTGTAGATCTTAACTAAACTGATAATAGATGATGAATTCTGGGTTCAGTGAGTAGCCATGATACAATACATAAAATGGGGAGGGATCAAGCAAGATGTCAATTTTGAGGCTCTAAACACATGTACATACATGTGCACAAGCGCCTGAATACATAAGCACCTGCACCCTTGTGAATATCTCCACATGCATGCATGCACACCACATACACAGAGAAAAGGAAATAGCATTTCTGCCTATGTAAAAGCTAAGTTAGGTCAACTATTATGATCTCACTGGACTCTTGCTGTTTAAATTATTATGCATAATCACAAAGATTTTGATTGGATAACGTGTGTTACATGTACTACCCTAATAAAGAAAATGGTGACATTCACCTCAGCTGCTAATTTGAAGCACAATTCAACAATAAATAAGAAATTAGAGAGAGTAGAGAGATCTGGGATTGATAGTATAGGCTCCATAGTCAGCCAGTGTTTGCCTGTTCAGTCTGATCAAGTAGCTAGCTAATGGTAGTTCAACCAACCCTTAAAGCTATTGCAAGAATTAAATTAGATAGTGTATGTAAGTTTATCTATGTGCTTGATACCTACTGACAATTAAAATACTGCTTGCTGTCATTATTTAGTAGTAATGCTAAAAACATAATATATAATGGACACTTACTTTGCAATGGACAATACCCTAAATGACTTAGAGCCTTTAAGCTATTCAGCCTATATAACAACGTCTTTTGGTAAGAATTATAATGTTATAATTATAAATCAAGGAAACTGAAGCTTGGAGACATTGTAGTTTGCTCAATGCCTCACAGCTAGTAATGGCGAGCTAGAAGTAGGGCTTCATAGCTTATATTCATAACCACTGTGATAAGCTACATCTCCAGTGATAGTAAGAGACATTATACATATAATAAGGAAGGGAATACCTAGTTCCCATAGTGAGAGTTCAAATCTGAAGCCAAATTAGGGAATGATTTGGGGTATAGAGTAGAAGCCTTGCATCTCATTGAAAGTATCAGATAAGATTCATAAATATCACCAGTTCCAGCTGGAGAGATGCCTCAATGCTTAAGAGCACTGACTAATCTTCCAGAGGACCTAGGTTCAATTCCCAGCACCCACATGGCAGCTTTCAGTTGTCTGTAACTCCAGTTCCAGGGGACCCAACCACCTCACCCTGACATATACACAGGCGAAACACCAATGTATGTAAAACTAAAAAAGTTAATAAATATCATCAGTTTTGACATGGAACTTGAGAGAGGAGTCACTGCAGGTACAGATCAGCAGACAGCAGATCATTCAGGCAGAATGACTTCAGAGAGAGCAATACGAGCTGTGGTTATGGAAAAACCCAACTACATATTACAAAATCGTGGTCTCCACACTTCATGGATATAACACAATAATAGCTTTAAGCTTCTAATAAGTGGGCCTGTATTAAATTTATGTCTCCTACTCTTGAATTTTGATCTGGATTTCATCATCCACATATCTATCAGTCAATAAATGGGATTTTCAATCTACCTCACAACAATGTCAACAGATTAAATAAAATGCCACAAACAAATAATCAACACGGTGGCTGTCTTGGAGGTGTGTTCCAGTGAGTCTGGGCCTCCAAATAAGACCTATGAGCTTCCAGAGAAAGATAGGCATGGTTTGAATTTGCTCAGGCAGCACTATCTCTCCGTGGATCATTCTGCTGCCAGCTCTGATCAGTATCCCTCACCCTGCACATCCTTGAGGTGTCTAGATCTAGGTGAGATTCCAGGAGAAAGCCATCCTAAAAATCTCCACACCTTCTAGTGCTCTCTGCTCTTCCAAAATCATCAAAGTAAGGATGGTAGTCTTACGTTTAGGGTTCTAAGAATCCTTCAGTAAGAAAGACGTGACTTTCTACTTCTGAAAGGCACGTCTTCACAAGCTTGCTGGTGGGGAGTCTTACCACTCCTCGTCATCTGCTTATGCAGGCTGAGCCTCCTAAGGAGCGCTGTCAGATAAAATGCAAGAAGCCCAGCTAAATTGCCATGGAAGACAGCTAAGAGATACATTTCAAAGTATACTAGTTTAGATAAACTTATCCTGAAAAATGTGTGTGGGTATATTTATACAAAAATTGTTTGTTGCTTATCTGAGAGGCAAGATTAAGAGGGTATTTACTTCCTGGATTTCTAAGGTTTAGCATGTCTGGCAGAATTAGGACGTTAAAATTTGACAGATCTGGAGGCTCAAGTCATCAAGCCACTTTTTTGTCTCTATGACCTTAGGATGAAAATTCCTTACGTATAAAAGAGAGATAAGAATGCACGTCTGTGAGTTGCTATGCTGGTGAATATAGACTGTCCACTTGATGGGATCTAGACTTCCTCGGGAGACAAACTGCGTGTCTGCGAGGGAGTGTCAGGCACGGGTGAACTCAAGGAGGAAGACCAGCTCTGACTGTAGGTGGGGTGGTGTATCAGTCCATTGCTGGGATCCTGGGGAGAAAGCTGAAGAAGCCCAGCTTCTGTTTCCCTCCTTCTCTGGTTCCTGACTATGGGTGTCATGTCACCAGTCACCTCATGCTCCTGCCACCATAGCTCCCCAGGCACGAAGAGCTATACTTTAAAACTACATGTAAAATTAAACACTTTCTTCCATATGATGTTGTGGTCAAGTGTTGTGTAAGAGCACTGACAAAGGAACCAAAACAGTTACTGAAAAAATGAACTTGCAAATACAACATGGCCAGTGTACCTCCTCCTGCAGCGGAGAGATTGACACCTCTCCTGTGAATGTCCTGGGCTGCTTGTTAAAGGACTTTATAACTAGCATGCCTTCCTTAAACTACACAAGGCTACACCTGCTCCTGTTTCTCCCGGCCAACCAGTTCCTTTGTCTTTGGAACTTGAGTACAAACTCTCAGACTGGTAGACTCTCTGATGCCTTAGTCTCTTTGCAAGCCTCTCTGACACAAGCAAGCATCTTCAGTCAACTGGACCAAGACTCAGATTTATTTCTAAGGTCTGCAGTCTGGTCTGTTGCCAGGCTTACAGCAAAGTATGGTCCCTATGAGCTGGATTCCCCAAGAAAGCATTTACTCATTTTGAGTTTGTTTCAAAGATGAAGGATGAACTTTAGGCTAAGGGATTTTGTTAGCATCGCTGGTGTTATTGAAATCACCCATGGAATAAGAACCACAAAGGGAACCTAATGTTTGAACTTGAGCGCGGGAGAAGTAGAACTTACACTCAATCCTGGAGGGAGGTGTTACTTCCAGTAAGGAGGGAGGAGACCGAGGCTCAGTAGAATTAAAAGATCTATTCCCAGACCACACAGATTGTAAGCAGGTAGCAGGGTTAGATTTACACCAAAGCCTGACTCACACCAAAGGCCATTTCTTTTCTACCTCCAGACACCGCTTCTGCTTGTTTACTCTGGCTTTATTTGCAATGATCAAGAAACAAAGCATTGGGTTTGTGAGGCCAGAACATGTGTCCCCTGCTTCTCACCCCCACAATCCCTGATAAGGGAAAAATAAACCGGGTCTTGTGAAGTTTTTGTTACACACGTAGGGAGTGTAGCCAGGCATGTCTGGCTGGCTGGACAGAGAATACCCGGAGTACCCAGCATTCCATCTTCGGCATTTCCACAGTCACCAAACTCATTCACTGCTCCAGAGGCTGGAGAATAGCTCATTCCTTGTTTCAAGCCTGAGAAATCTCATTAGGGTCCTGTGCTGGCAGCTGACGGGGCCACATGAAGTCATGCCATGTGCTGAGATCACAGGAGTGTTTCACTCTCCCAACTGAATCATCTCCCAAGATGAATGATTCATTCATCTTGATGGCGGCTATATTTCTAACTGTATAACGTAATATGTTTACATTTTCCAGGAATGAAAGACTTGCGTGGATGCATGATGCTTAGGTGTTCGTGTGAGTACAGGTACGCCCATGCTATGGTAGCTGCGTGGTGGTCAGAGGACAATCTCAGGTGTTGGCCCCTGGCTCTCACCTTGTTTGAGACAGAGTTTCATTGTTGTTCTCTGCTTTGTGTTGGAGAAGGAGAGTTCACTTCCAAGAATTTTTCTATCTCTGCCTCCGATCTTGGTGTTGCAGCCTCCGACCTACAGACTTCTATGTTTTGCCTGGTTTTCTGAGGGCTCTGAGAATTACAATCCGAGTCCTCATAGTTTGACAACAGGTCCTTTGTCCACTGGGTCATTTCCTCAGCCCCTTGGATCATTTCATTGCCTCTTGAAAGTTAGGGTCTAAAACCGGACTTGCTGAACATAGCGGACAATGAGGACTACTGAGAACTCAAGAACAATGGCAATGGGTTTTTGATCCTACTGCACGTGCTGGCTTTGGGGGGGGCCTGGGCAGTTTGGATGCTCAACTTACTAAACCTGGATGGAGGTGGGCGGTCCTTGGACTTCCCACAGGTCAGGGAACCCTGATGGCTCTTCAAGCTGATGAGGAAGGGGGACTTGATCAGGGGAGGGAGAGGGAAATGGGAGGCGGTGGCGGGGAGGAGGCAGAAATCCTTAATAAATAAATAAATTAAAAAAAAAGAAAGTTAGGGTCTTGGAGAAGTCGTTGGTCCTGAGTGTTTTGTTGTGCTGAGGGATGGACTTGGGTCTGAAACTGAGCCGAAGAGTTTTGGAGAATTATGTGGCGCTCAGTGAGGTGCAGGTGGTGAAAGGACAGAGGAGGGGACACTTCCTGAGAGGTTTGGGGACATAGACAAAGACACCATGGTGATTGTCTTTGCAAGAGGACTCTAGTTCAAAAGAAATGAAAACTACTCAAGAATTTCAAGTAAGCAGATTTGTAGTTTGTTGGAGGGATGGTAGGGACACTGTGTAAACCTGGAATTCAGAGAGCATCAGGGAGATGTGACTGGATCATGCAGGTAGAAATTGGGAGTCACTGGGAGAAACCAGATGGAGTAATTGCCCATCAGCAATCAGTGAAGACAAGTAGGGGTAGGCCTGGCGCCTTGCTAAGAGGAGACCACAGGTATGTATGTGACCCACCATTTCATACATAAGAATGTTGGGGAGATTCAGGTTGCCGATACATCTTCTCTACCCCAGAGTGTAACTAGAGGCTGGAGGTATTCATTATCACCCTGAGGATTTTCCTTTTGCATGAAGCAGAATGTCAGAGCTGGGAATCTGACCTGTGGCCTTGGCTGGTCAATGATGTGCCAAATGAGGTTGTTAAAATGTCAGCAGCCTTCTTTTCTGTGGGAAATCTCCTTCTTTCTCAGCCCCTGGCATATGTGCACCCCAGGAGGGAGTCAAAGGGTCGTGGGTAGTGCCAGAGTTCCCCTTCCTGCTGTTCCTGGGACTCAAGTATGGAGGCAGGAAACCTGAGATGGTGTTCACTCCTGACGGTTTAGTCATATTCTTTGCGTACCTCTCCCTAGTAAGAGAGGGTGGGAGGCAGGCAGAAGTCACAGCTAATGTTAGGCTAAGGCAAGGGTCTTTCATAATTGCCAACCCCAGAACCAAGTTACACTGACTGTTCCTGCATTTATTTTTGCCTTCTTCATCCGACAACTTCAGTGGTTTTTAAACGTGTATGAATTTAGCCTTTTCTTCCACCCCACAACAAAGGGCATTTGGCAAAATTGGAGCCACTTTTGGTAGCTGCAGCAGGAGGTGGGACATTCCTGCACCAACGGGAGGGATAGGGCTGCTGATAGGCACTTCAGACTGTTCAGGAAAGTCCCTAGAATAAAGAATTGCCCTAACTACACCGTCAACCACTGAGAAACCCTGATCACAGGCTGGCGACAAGGTGACCATCCCAGCAATGTTGCACACTTCCCGAATGGTAACTTTCTCTACTCCATTCCCTTTCTTCTACCTTTGGTTGATTATTCTTCCTTCATTCAAACCATTGGAAGACCCTCTCAGGAAGGCTTTAGCAGCTGCCCTGATTTTGGTGTCTTTGACTCAGCTCAGGGTATCCTTTAACCAGGAGTACCTTTCTCCGGGATGATCACTGGAACCTGGGCAGAGAACAAATCCCTTTTGAGCACAACTGTGTATATTTTGGTACTTCTTAACAAATCGTTTGGGGGGATTAGCTGAGAAGTTTACAGACAGCGTTGATCTGCAGGCCCCAGAGGCACCTCCCCGAGGAGACGGACACCCTGAGCAAATCAGTGTGATCTCAGAGAAAACAATCAGAACCATGTGGTTTTTCATTCACTACTGTTTTCAGAAGCCCTGCCAAAACATTCGCGAGGAAAACAAAAGGGTCATTCATGCCCAGCAGTGCACGCTGGGGAAAGCAGTGTCCCCTGGATGGATAGAGGCAGGCAGTCTGCCGGCTCCCTCCGTTAGGCTTTATTAGTGGGGCAAACACAATTTAGGGAATCAATGAGGGGGTCACACACTGCTGCTAGTTAGAGAAGAATCCTCCAGGGCAGCCCTCCCTCTGTGCTGGGGAGCTTGGCAGAGAAGGGTTCCCACCTAATTAGTGTCCTTCTGAACGTTTAAAGGCAGAAGCCTATGAGGAATTTCTCTGACTATTTAATTATGGTCGGGTCTCTTTTGTCTTAAAACAGGCTAGAGCCTGCTAGTCTAATGCGGGACCACGGGGGAGCTTTACAAAGGCCCCTAACAAGTTGGCCTCTCCATGTTTCTGCCATGCCCCATGAGTGAGGGAGTTGTGTTTGTCCCCGAAACCTGTCCCATAGATGTTGCAAACCACTGAACCTTGGGGACCTCAGGAAGTAATGAGATTCTCATCAATATAGCAGTTCAAGCCCTAGCAGAAGAAAATGTAGAAAGAATTGAAGAACTAAATTGAGAAAGAAGAGGAAAACGGCGTCATCTACCAGATTTGGGATCTTAAGTTTATTAATAGATCCTGTGTATAAAAAAGGCCTGGTTCCATTTAGGACCGTTGTGTTTACTAAAAGATTAATTGAATGGGTGAACTGAAGTATTCTGTTCCCTCGAGGTCTGGAGGACACTTAGACATTTTAGCATAAGAATCACCTCTATGAATGCAAGAATTCTTCCAGGCTTTTAAGGCAGGGTTCAAATTTTCATGTAACGTTTGATTGTGAGAAGACTATTGGTTTCCAGGGACTCAGTGTGCACTTTCCCCTTGCCTGGCTCATTTAATTGCAGCGGAGACATTGGCAAACAGTGGTTTTGATATCATAGGGAAAAAAATGTAAGACAAAGAAATCATTTCTCTTCTTGCTGTTGGAGAAGGTTATTAGGTACATGCTGCGCTGGTATAACTTGGATAAGAAAGTGAATAAGAACTCCCAAACAAAGGGCAGTCTAACCCAGGGTGACATGCAGGTTCAAGGAAATCTCCTTGACTTTGTATTGAAAGCACAGTAGCTCGGCAGGGTGTGTAGAAAGAGAACTTTAATTACCAGAAGTTCAGGGATTTGCATACAGGGACTTTTCCCCTCAGGTTTGCAAGGTGGCCTTGAGAATTCTCCAAACTCCATTTCTTCTTCTCCAGAACTGAAACAGTCACATTCACTCAGCAGAGCATTTTACTATGGGAGACATTGCCTGCTAGTGTTGCTAGAGATGATGTAACATTCTAACAATTTACTTTGTTGCCATATTTTATGGTCATGTCATTTCAATATCCAATCTCAAATATCAATACGTTCTCTATGAGTTCCTTATTGTAGAAATTCTATTATTCTATATTCAATTTTCTTCTCAGGTTTGAAGAAGATGTTATGTAAATATAATTTTCATTAGTGAACGAAAACTTGCATGGCTACTTTGATTTTACTTTTGAGTATCTGATGAAAGAACCATCAAGAGAGGAAAGGACTCTAGACGAAGAGACAGAGACTACCAGAGATGCCGGATTCTTCCCATTCCACCTTCCGTCTCTGTTCTTTCCTTCTTAATTCTTCCCAGCCTTCTCCCCCCACCTCATATTTATATGACAACCATATCTTGTGATATCAAATGGGTGACAGTGATTCCTTGATCTCAGTGCCTTCAGAATTCACTGGTGTGGAAAGTCAGGTCAAAAAGGAATTAAAAATGAAATATTGAACCCATCCCAGCAAACTTGTGTGGGATCAAATGCAGGAAGAGGTATCATAGAAAATGAAATATAGGAGTTTGGAGGGGTCAGTAGGGGTTTAGAAAGTAGAAAAGGATGGGAGGATGAGATTAGAGATGGAACCGAAGGGATGGGTGTTTAAGAACACATTCTAAGAAGTAAGCCAAGGTGGATGGGCCTTTTCAGCCTTGGACATTTGGATTTCATATGAGGGAGACACCATGGACATGCTTAAGATCAATGCTGTGATGTAAATCGGATGGTTTGTTGAAAATGTTGTGTCATCTATGAGAAGTGCTGCCATAATGAGGAAGGTAGAGGTGGGAAGAGCAGCTTTGGGGTGTACAAAATGGTAGCAGTCAAGGACAGCAGCTAGGACACAAGGTGCCGATATGAAAACCAAGTGTGGCTCCCGAGAACAAGAAGAATGGCATCCAGTCAGTACCCAGTGGGAGCCAATAGCCAGGGCTGAGGGGGATGCAGGCTCTTTCTCGCTCTTCCTCACCTCAAGCTAACTGCCCTGGAAAGAATTTTTCTAATGTGTAAAACTACCTGTTTAGCTCATTTTTTGGAAGGCAGTCCATGTTAAGGGACCAGATGGCTCCATCAACTATCAGAGAACATTCTAGGTAAAGAAATAATTGCTTTGTTGTTTTGTTTCTACAGATGAGACTACATGTTAGGAAGATGTATTTGGCTATTTCTACTTCTTGTCTTTTATGCTTGAGGCAGGATCTCCATCATCTTGGATATGCTGTAGGAAGAGGGGTAAAGAGTGGGTTCTAGCAGGCCACTTAGCCTTGAAATTTGCCAAGTTTTATCATTTTTCATTGGACAGTATAGATTACTTGGTTGTGACTCAATTTTATTATGACACCTTAAATTTTCCTCTTTCCCTTATGTTTTCATTCCTAGTGCTCCACACTCTCGTGTGTGACCTCTGCCGCCCCCCCCCCAGGTGCTATGCTGTCACAGGTGAAACACTTAACAGTGGGGGCAGGTTAGATATAGCTGTAGTCCATTAAGATGTATTTACACCCGCCTGTGGGATTTGTTTTCCAGAGGAAACATGGAGACATTTCTTTCAAAGGGACTGTCTTATTTTTTCATTATTTGCTTGTTTGTTTATTTATTTATTTATTATTTATTTATTGTGATAAGTCTTTCCAATCACCTCAGTCAGGAGTACAACCTTGGGAGATATTGTGTGCAAAAGTACATTTTTGTTATGGCCCTATCTCTTCTGAAGATCAATTGATATAAGTTGTTAGCGGAAGAAACCATCCTAGTCAGGAAAAACTCAAAGCTGCTCTCTAGAGAATCCAATGAATTCTTCAGAACAGAACCAAACACTTGTCTTCTTGAGGAATGTCGATCCCTTTTTCTTGTAATTGTTTCATCTTAAACTCACAGTGTGATTTGCACCTTATGAAATTTTAAATTATGCAACTGTAGAATGGATGTAATCACATATCCATCTCTCAGAAATGGTTTGCTGATTCAAACCTATGCAAGGCTTATAGGTTTGTGTATCAGTCAGGATCATTTGGGTTCTGCTGGATACATAGTCAAGTACCACTTCTCAGTGGATTAGAAAAAGTGATTATTGTTCATGGTACATGTCTAATCAGGTTTCAGTGGGTTTTCTGCTATCTGTACTCTGGAAGGAGATAATGGGAGGGAGGTTTGGCCATCTTATAAAAACCACAGTTCAATATTCATCTTAAGAGTAACTAAGATAATATAAGTCATAATTCATTTTATAAAGTGGATTTAACACTACGTATTTCAAAAGTCAAGAGAAACATATTCCCATGCTTTTGGATGCATAGGAGAATTAGCTACATTCATGGACTCATAAATGTCTGCGTATTTAAATAGTTTGGCTGTCTCCCACATTCAAGAATGCATCAAAAAAAGCTCTTGAGTTCAAACCCATGTTTATCTGGTGTGTGTGTGTGTGTGTGTGTGTGTGTGTGTGTGTGTGTGTGTGTGTGTGTTGGGTATTATGAGCTGTGTGTGACTAAGGGTGGAGAAGTTGGTGTTCCAGAAGAGACATATTGTTAACACTTAGTGACTTTCAGTTACGTTAATAATAGCCAGTAGCCTATAAATTTCTGGAGATTAATGGAGTAAATACTTAGTTTAAAATTTCACTTAATGGTGCATTTTGAATATATATTAAAGTATTCCCAAATAAGGTACTTACTACTCAAGAGAGACTATGACTCCCAAAGAAGCTGAAGGAGAAGAAGCTTAACAATTTTCCCGTAGTCCTTTTGTCATCAGTAATAGGAAAAGCAAGATTTCAGTACTGGATGGAGTTAGCCCACTGCAAGTTGAATGCTAGGTGAATTACAACACCTCTGAGAATCATTTTCCTCAAATATAAAGCAAGAAGAGTGGCACTTTGTATTGACTTCACAGTCTTGTATTTAATTCATTAAATTGCCTGACTATCATTTAGATTCCCGAGGTTGGGAGCCAAACGCCTTGACAATCAGACACACTTTCAATGCTGTGCTGTGTGAACTAGAAGTTTCTTTCTTATGCTAAGCTGAATTCTCTCCTCTGTCCAGAGCTCAGCCAAGGAATGCATGTCCTGAACTCTGCCAGTCTTTCCAGAAGGCAGGCTAGCCCTTTAATTTTGCCCATGTATTATCGAAACTTCCATTTCATGTATCTTACCTTGGTATGCATGGTGAAACCATGTATGAATAGATCTCCAGTGTGAAAATCAAGTGGATGTTAAAGACATTATGAACCATGGTAATAAGCTTTATATAAAAATGGGGAGAAAAGATGAGGAGAGATGTAAAACATGAATGTAAAAACACATGTGTGTTCATGTGTCATGTATCACACTCTGTTTCTAAACCACCCTTTAGGCACCGTTGGTACAGGAGTTCCTTGTTATCTATTGTGAATCTTACCATAGTTTAACTTGCCCTTGGTAAACTAAAGTCTAGGATGGAAAAATCTCAGGGATAAATTAATAAATTTAAATAGCATTTATTACAGTACATTGTCACACGTTCTGTTTTGTTACAAGTCACCACTGTGCTTTCACACAATTCTCTTAGGTTTCGAAACACAATCCTAGGCACGTCTGTGAAGGAAAAGATGGCAGACCCAGTGTTTGGTGCTCTCTGTGGTTTAAGGCATCACTCAATGTCACTCAGAGACAGAGGGACAGCAGTACTTCCCTCAAACTCCCTGTTCCCTTTCTCTCCTAATTACTGCTCTTCACCAACCACATCGCTCCAAACTCAACTCCTGTATGGTCTAATTCTTTAGTTATTTTGTCTTCCATTTTGGTTGCTGTGATGTCCTCTTAACTTTTGTCACTACACATGGGACTACTACAACGTATGCCATGTCTTATCAAGGTTACAGGTATAGTTTGTTCTGACTCAGTGTGTGGCAGCAACTCAGTTTTCCCCTTGAGATCATGGTCAGTCATCTAGTTAGGATAGCCAACACGAGCCCTTCCACCCTTCTAGATGCACTGGGTTTTGTAACGCAGCCAGCCTGAACTTGAGAGGGGGCCGCTAATGCAATGGCACAGTCATTGTGCCCCTCGTAGAAAATATTTCTCCATTAGTAGCTAAAGCTTCCACATCAGAAGAGTTCCAGGCTGGAACGCAGAGGTTAGACCATCTTTGAGTGGGATTTGTTCTCACTTTTACCCCAGCAATTCCAGACTCACATTTTGTGGTTGTGGGAGAAACGCTGCTCTATATGAGTTGCATATTCAAAGCACATATTGCATATTTGAAGATATAATAATAATAATGCTAAATTGACAGATGCTATTTCCCAGTCTGTGTCATAACTGAATATTTATCAGGCCATAGTATGCTTTGGTTAGAGGAGTCACACCGTCAACCCTTCAAATTTCATAAGAGCAAACCAATGACTGCACATCTTTTGTAAAATGATTTCTTCATTCATCTGTAGTCCCTTGTGTTATTCTGAAGGTGACTACAATGCTCTGGCAGCCTATGGGTAGTGATTATGACTGTACACTGGGGCAGAGAAGATGACTCTATTGAGAAAATGTATCTGTTTAAGTAAAGGCAAACTGTTGTCTTTTCCTTGAGGAAAGGGATTTGACACAACCCGTCTAGTTAGTGATGACTTCTGTCTTGTCCTGAATGATGTGATGAAGATGATAAAAGATAGCCATGCACTTGCTCCTATGAGAATCCTAATATATATACCATATATATACCATATATAATATATATACCATACCTAATTATATACCATATATAATATATATACCATATATAATATACCATACCTAATATATATACCATATATAATATATATACCATATATAATATATATACCATAAACCAGTAAATTATTTGTGGGAGTTTACTCTGAAAGAAATAAAATGTAAAGAAGGTTCTTCATGCCTAAAGGGATCAATTACAGAATCAGACATGTTAGCAAAACCTGGAGAACCATTTTTATCTTCCACATTAGGGTGAGAAGGGCTAAATTCTTTGCACACATCAAGGAATCACTACACTGAATTTGGCAATATGGAAGAAGAAGCAAATATGCTATTATTGCTAAGTCAGAAATGAACAGCACAATATTTCTGCACTTAAGGTAATATTACTAAGATAAAGAGAAGCCTACACATAGGCAAAAAGAAAAAGAAAATGTTTTAACAGATACCACATCCAACAATCATTTACTTGACATTTTCCTTTGTCTTTCCTAACCATCTCCTGTTATCCTGTGCAATGTTCTCTTCTTCCCTCACTCCTGCCTTTGTCTCAACCTTTGTCAACTCTCATTTTGATGACAGTCACAGCCTGTTAACGGCATCTTCCCAAACCCCTACATTCTCTGCGATGTAGCAAGGGACTATTTATTTATTTAAACAACATATGTATCTCTGGTTCAGGGACTCACTATGTAGACAAGGCTGGCTATAGACTAACAGAGATCGACCTGCCTCTGTATCCCAAATAAAGGACTTCAAGACATGTGCCATTACAGCTAGCAATATGGTATATTTTTAAAATACAAACTTCATTGTACACTTTTCCTTGCTTATAAACCCCTCGATGACTTTGAATTGCCTCAAGAATAAGGTATATGATGTTTAGTATGGCTTAAAAGGCTGTCTATGATTTGTCCAGCAAACACCTGTAGTGTCATCACTTAGCGTATATATATATACAACCACTTCAAGGGATGTATTCAGTCCCAAGTTCAATCCATATGCCTCTGCTAAAAAGGAACCAAGCCTTCAACCTTGAATGTTAGCATTGATAAGTGTTAAGTAATAGGCTGTGAATATTTTATGCCTTTCTTTTTGCTGTCTTGTTTTGTTTTCTTAAATATTCTTCATAGGATTAGAAGTGTTGCTAAGTCAAATATAATTAATACAAAGATAATGAGCATCTTCTGAAGGATGTGTTTCATTTTATTACTTAACCAGGAGGATTTTATAAAAGGCAAATTATATCAAGGGTTGGCTAATCAGACTTTGAGTCCTAGGCAGAATGCCTACCACTGCCCAGAAAGAAAAAGGGGGACTAAATATCCAGTCAACCCCTTGTAATTATTTCATAATTTTAAAAGAAGTTGAGAAAGCATTACCATAAGTTGACATAACTCAGAATAAATCAACATAAAAGAATATTAAGTAGTTACTATGACAAGTGTAAGAGAACAGGGCGTCCCCTTCTCCAGGTTTGTGGTAAAAGTGTTCGGCTCCCACCATTGGGGTCCTGCTGCTGAGAAGCCCTGCCTCCTGCTCCTGCTGATCCCAACAGGAATCCCAGGCTGAGAATCCTGAAGCTCAAGAATAGGAACAAAATACTGTCTTGCTGATAGCTCTTCTCTTGCAGTAGCATTCTTAATCTGTAAAGGAAGTTTTCATCCCTCCACCCAGTTCTTTCTTATTGTGTGGATAAGATGATTCTTAGATCTTGTGGATTTCAGTTTGTTATCTAGAAGTGGGCCAGAAACTTTAGTCTCTGACCTTCTGCTTCATTTACTGGCTGGGATATCTGGCTGCACTTCCTCTCTCCCCCATAACTCCAATTAAAGAACTCTAAGTTTGTAGGACTTCTATGAAGGACGTTTTCATCGGCCATTGATAGATCTAGAAAAGGTTATAGATGAATCACTGCACCATAGTATCCTGGCCTCCTTTCTAGGACATGTACGGGGAACTGGTTAGCAGAAATGACAGAGATACTTTCCAGGGACCAGTGGCTCCTTTAAATGCTAGCTGAATTCTTTTCTCCAGAGACCTCTCCATGGGTTTCTTTAATGGTTAAAATTGGCCTGCTGTAGGATCTCATAACCACATGTTCTCCTTGTACATTTGTGTGTGACTCTTATCACATGATGCTCCTCAGAAAGACTTCCATTTTCATTCTCTAGCTTCATCCCTTGAGATGCCAATGTCACAACCAACTGAAAACCAATGGGATATGCTTTGCGGTGCTTTTAATAGAATGGCTCCAATTGGCTCATAAGTTTTAATGCTTAGTCACCAGGGAGTGAAACTCTTTGATAGGATTAGAAGGTCTAAGAGGTGGGGTCTCACAGGAGGAAGTATTTCACCAGGGGGTGGACTTGGAGGTTTCACAAACCCATACCAGGTCTATTCTCACCACCCCGATTCCTGGCTCGTGAATCAGGGTGCAGCTCTCAACTATTTGCCCAGCTCCATGCCTGCCATGCCTGCTGCCATACTCCCCGCCATGAAAATAAAGAATTCACCCTCTGAAACTGTAAGCAAGTCCCCAGTTAAATGCTTTCTTTCATAAGATTTGTGTTGGTCATGGTGTCTTTTCACAGCAATAGAACAGTGACCAAGACAGGCTTTATAAATGGTTATTGACTAAATGACCAGATAAAATTACCAAGGATTTTAAGTTTAGGTAATTGTACTTGCACTAGATTGGTTTTTCCAATGAAAGCAATAAAAACATGAGCATAAAACAAGTTTTCCAGAAGCAAGGAAATAAAAAAAGAAAGTGACCAAAGGAAAGAGAAACTACTATAGATTTGATTCTGGAACAAAGGAAATCTCCTAGACGAGAATTTTGTCTATTATTCCCTGGAAGATACTGAGAGTCATAGAATGTGTGCACTAGAACCCAGGCTGCAGATTTACGTGTCTGATGAGTTAGAAGACAGAATCCTTCAATCTCCAGAGACCATTCTCAGAAAAAATGCAGCGGGAGAGGGGGAGAGAGGAAGAGAGAGAGAGGGAGAGAGAGAGAGAGAGAGAGAGAGAGAGAGAGAGAGAGAGAGAGCCAAGTGTTCATATATGAATCCCTTAAAAATCTTTCTGAGATTTTAAAACTATGAAGGTGTGGACAGACCCTATGGTTGTCTGAGGCAATATTAACATTTTAAAGGATGAAACATCCTTGCAAGATTTCCTCTGCTACCCACCAAGAGCTTTGAGTTAGAATCCTCTTATGGGAGTAAATTTTGTTAAACATCTTTGGTTCTGAAAACATACAAAGGCCAAGGCTGGGAAATGAAACTACTTCTGAGAATTAAAACATTTGCCCTGAACTAAGGAAGAAAGCAAAACAGTATCAGCCTAAAGCAGCATTAAACTAAATGCTACAGCATCCAGGTGTTAGTGAATATACCATCGTTTCAAAGAAAGCAGAAGAATTCAGAGTCTGTAGCATAGTAACAAAAATGCCCAGCTATTTTTTTTCTTTTTTCTTTTTTAGTGCTAAATATATGAAGACAGAGGAAGAAATCTTGATCATGAGAAAACAAACCAATAAACAGATGCACACATAAACAGATAAGACCAGTGGTTGTCAACTTTCCTGATGCTGTGACCCTTTAATATAATTTCTCATATTGTGGTGACCACCAACCATAGCATTATTATGTTGTTACTTCATAACTGTAATTGTCCTACTGTTACAAATCATAATGTAAGTATCTGATATGCAGGATATCTTATATGTGACCTCTGTGAAATGTTGTTCGACTAACAAAAGGGTTGTGACCTGCAGGTTGAGAACCATTGGATTAGAGTTAACAGACAGTTACTTTAGCCTACAAAATAATTTTAAATAAATAAATATGCAAAAGAAATAGAGAGTTTCAGTAGAAGTAGAGAATCTTATAGAAAAGGATAAATTCAAAATTTAAGTAGACATTTCAATAGTTGAAATGGAGATTAATTTGATGGTATTAATGACCTATTAGGTTCAATGAAGGTACCCATAGACTTAATGACAAGGTTAAAAAAATACATCTAATGGATGTCTGAAAAATAAAACAGAAACTTCTGATTGAGTTTCTCAAGAAGAGAGAGAAAATTGGACAGAAAATACTTCTAAAATATTTGACAAACTATTTTGAAATTCGATCAGAAACACTGACTCTTAGATCAAGCAGCCAAGAAAACTCCAGATACAAAGAAAATTGTACACAGACATGATATAGTTAAGTTTCTGTTACTGAAAAGCCATAGAAGCATCTAGAAGTTGGGGAATGTGAAGAAGAATCATAGCAGGCTTAATAATTCAAAATAAAAAAAATGAAACAATGAAATCAAGAAAACAAAGAAATGGTATCATAAAATATCAGGTGAGGGACTGTGTGTGGATAAACATTTTCAGATAGGTTCTTCAGTCGGTACAAACAGCTTTCAAATGAAGACTGAAGCTTTCCGGATGATGAACAGAATCTGAAACATATATATAGACTCACACTAGATGAAATACAAAAAGAAACACTTCAGGGCCAATGTAAATGATGAAAAATGAACACTAGCATTTGAAAGGAAGGAAGAAGGGACTAGAAGTGCCGAGAATGAAGAGCTACGCTTTCCTTTACTGATGTGAAATGCAGCGGATTGTTTACAGAGAACATGACGAAGATGAGGGAGGAGCTGAGGAGGACCTGGTGAGCAGAGGGGACAGACAGGAGGACTGTTCCCACAAAGCTCCTCCTGTGGCCGAGCAGATGCAATGCCACGTCAGCACAGACTCCAGTGAGCTAAGGATGTGTTGTCTGTGGGACACCACTAGAGAACAACACAACAATAAACTTAATCAAAGGAAAAGGCTAAGCAAGAGGACTGGCTCAACAGAGAAAATCAGCTCACAGCTTGATTAACTGATGAAAACAGGAAACAAACACAAAGTAGCCAGATACTCAGCACTGAACTTCCACAGACAGTAAGCTGCTACCCATGATCCTCAGGAAGGGGAATAAGCTGACAGTCAAGGTCAGCTCCCATAAGGCACATAAAGGGAGAGTCAAAAGCATGTTTTTAAGAGACACACTTCATCACACATAGGTAAACAAAGAGCCAAAGGACATCATGAACAGACTTCTGTGGATATACAAAAGAAGCCAATGCTGTGTACCAGGAAACCAGACTCATAGTCAGGGAATAATGGGATAAACAAAGCATATTACACCATCGGCAATACACTGACTTCTAAAGAATCCTAGAGAAAAACATGTATGCAATGAATAAAAATACTACAAAATTCATAAGGGAAGCCTGACAATAGTCAAGAGAATCACCACTCAATCAGAACTGGTACCTAAAGTAAACAGGTATGTAAAAGAATATAGAACATTTGAAAGTGATTTTAGCCAGATTTAGCATCCTGACATTTGTAGATCGTATCTCCAGTGTCTACAATATACATATTATGACAAGTATATTGGGGATGTTCATAAAGATATATATCTAGTAAATGTCATCTGGTTGGAATCATAGAGTATGTTCTCTGGTAAGATTAAAACAACATTTGAAGTGTTTAGTAAAATGGTGTCTGGAAAATATACAAATAATTCAAAAGAGAATAAATAACCAGGATAGTTAATACGTTTTAAATGGATGGTACTTGAAACACACATTTTATAATTTGTGATAGGGCTTGCAAATGACTCAGTGGGTAAGATCATGAGGACCTGAGTTCAAATCTCTATCACACATTCAAGAGACTGGGTATGGCTTCACATGCATGCAATAGCTCAGTAGCTTGGGGCAGAGGGGAAGTAGCAGATTATAAAAATTCATCCACCAGCCACTCTAGACTAAGCAGTGAGCATCTGGTCCAGTGAGGAATACTGTCTCAAGGTCATAATGCAGAGAGCAACAAAGGAAGATGTCTTGTTCAGGTCTCTGTATGCCAGTTCATTCATGGTCATGTAATCATATAATCATGGAAATCTCTCTCTCTCTCTCTCTCTCTCTCTCTCTCTCTCTCTCTCTCTCTCTCTCTCTCTCACACACACACACACACACACACACACCTAAGTAAGAAGTATTAAATATACTTAGAGACAAATGCGTATCTTTCAATACTAATATTGGGAAACAATATTTTAATTGTTAATCTCCATTTTGGTTTATAAAGTATAAGAAGAAGCTAATTTCATGACAGGAAAACACCAATGGAGCCCAATGATGACCAGTAGAGAAAGTGATCAAGGTTGAGTTTGTTCTTTTAAAGTTTCCTAGGCAAACAGGATGAATAGAAAATATGAATTCCTAATACAATATGCTAGACAAAAAAACTTATTGTTGCTGATGCCCATCCTATCCTCATTTGATGATTCAAGGACTACACTACTCTGCACTCAGTCATATTATATTCAGGAATAAAATTATTATGATATTTATTATTATTACTATTACTTTTTGAGTTAACATACCATGTAAGCCAGACTGATCTTGAACTTACTATGTAGATTAGGCTGGTCTAGAACACCTGATCCTCTTATGTCACTCTCCAAAGTGCTGGGATTATAAAATGTACCATGGATGCCCTAGGCCATGGTTGAGCAATGCTATGATCTGAGTATGTTGCCTTAAAATTCAGGTACAGAAACTATCTACTAGGTATTGTGAAGGTTTTAGTAGGTGAACCTCCAAGAAGTAATTAGGTCACAAGGGATCCTCCTCTAGTGGATTGAACTAATTTCCTTATGAGGGCTTCTGAAGGCCCAGAGATTCAGTACAGAGGGAAAGCTCTTGACTGGCATGTATATCGGTGTGTATTCAATTCCTTGCGCACGCACAAACACGCCTATGCACATGACTTGATGAAGAGTCAATCTCTTTGGCTCTGTCTTCCATTATGTGATGGCCTTGCTGTCTGCTATCAGGCAGGACACCCAGAAGTTGTGCAGGATTTAGGATTTCTATGTCAGGAATCAAGTATTTGGGTGAAACACCAATATTAGAATAAAAGATATCCTGAGCACTCCTATGATTTATAGAATGAGTATTCATACATATCTGTATTCATGGTTAAGTTAAGGTTTCATTATTATCATATATTACATATAATACACACATACAAACACACACACATATGATAAAGATGTTAAGGCAAGTCAATGGAGGAAAAAGTCTTCAGGAAATAATTTTCAACCAACTAAATATTTGTGTGGATAAAAAGCTGGTCTTAAATCCTGACATTCTATTCATAAAATTACTTTGAGCTCAATTATAGACCTAAGCATAAAAATGAAAGAATACAATTATACGGGAATGTTTGTAATGGTATTATTGATAATAGCTAAAAACTTTTCTGAAGCCCAATATCCATCTATATATGAATGTATAAACCCACTGTGATTTATTTATGCTTTGAAAAACCAGACTAACTTCTGTAACACCAGCAAAGAGGCATGCTACACAAAACAATCAGACACGAGTAATATGTACTGGGTGGTTCCATTTCTACGGAATCCTAAAACAAGCAAAGCTAATCTTGTGATGGTGATAGAAGCCAGAAAGGACATCTTCATGTATAAAGCAGATGAATTTTCTTAGGCATTAAAAAGCACCAATCAGGGTGTCCAAATAGAGCTGGTGGAGTGCTTGCCTAGCACAGAGGATGTTTCATAAACCAGAGATCTGTAATTCTAGCATCCAGAAGGTAGAGGCAAGAAGATCATGAAATCAAGGTCATCTTCAGTGTATGAGGCTAGTACCTCTTAGTAGGTGAAATCAAGTCAGGCAATCAGGGGTGGGAGACCTTCTGGGTCGCAGACCTTTTTTGTCTCTGAGGCCAGTCTATTCTGTAGGTGTGGAGGTGGGATCCACGTGGGTGCCAGAATGAAGAGGGATGCTATAAAGAAATCCCACACTAGCTCAGAATTGAGCATAATAAAGTCCCTATCATAAAGAATCAAAGCAAATATCTATGGCAATGAATAGACACGATACATTGGGCTTCAGCAAAATTAAATTCTGCTTTTGAAATACAGTACTATCAAGAGAGGACATGTGTAAGTCAGAAAGAGAGACATGGACTTCTAATACGTTTGTAACCACAATAGGCAAAGAGCTTGTATGATTCAGTAATAACATGTGATCCAGTAAGAAAGTGGACAAATTGTTTTCCAAAGAAGGCAGACGGCGAGCAATAAGCATATTAGAAGCTGCCACATGTGAGTAGTCTGAAAGGAATTGCATGTTAAAACCGAACAAGACATTGCTTTACAGGCGGAAGACTAAGCAAAGATTGACATACGGCAGTAGCCAAGCTGAGTGAGCACACGTATATAACCTGGATCTGCCCTGGTGGGAGTGGGAAACAGCTCAGACACTCTGAGAAACAACTTGGTAAATTCATGCAGAATTAAAAATACATCCACAGCTACTTTAATTTACCTAAGTAAAATGAGTGTATATTTCCACAAATAAAAAAGGTTATACAAGAATGTTTACACTGTCAAGACGACCTAGTATATAAAGGCATTTGCTGCCAATCTAGTCTTGATGGCCTGAATTCCATAACTGGAAATCACACAGTGGATGGCTCATGAAAGTTGTCCACTGACCTCCACACACACACAGGTACCATGAATTGTACACACACACACACACACACACACACACACACACACACACACACACACACTGGACCAATGGCTCAGTGGGTAAGATCTTATTCTGCTCCCCCAGGAAACCTGGAGTTTTGCTTTCAGTATCTAAACCAGGTGGCTCACATTCACCTGTAACCCTTTAACTTCTGGCCCAGGGGACCCCATTCCTTCTTCTGGACTTTGTGGGCACCCTAATGTTCATACATAAACCCTCTGCTGACACCCATACACCACACACACCATTATTAAACTGTGTTTTAAAAAAATAATAATTGTATTTTGAAAAGAATGTTCACAATACCTTTATTGATAATAGCCAAAAAATCTTTTTATCAAGTTCAATGTTCATGTACAGATAAGTGTATAAACACACTGTGATTTAGTCTTGTAATAGATAATGGAACTAACTTCTGTGATACTCAACAGAAACAAATCTCAAGTGTGTTCTACTGCAAGAAACATAAATAACATCTGATGTACGATTTCTTTGATATGAAGTTCTAGAGTAAGTCCAAGTAACCTTGTGGTATTCAGGAGCCAGAAAGTGGTTGCTTCTAGCAAGCAGGTGGGATGCTGGGGACACTGACTAGGCAGAAAGTGAGCTTGCTGAGGTGATAAAAATACGGTCTATGTTTCACTTGGGAAAATGGTTTCTTGGGAAATGCAATTGTCAAAAATTAAATGAACTACAATTCAAACTTGTAGAATTTTGTTGTGTTTAAATAATGATTCTGCTAGAAAGACATCCTCACAAAATGGGTTTATCCCTGGGGAAGTAGATGACAAAATTGAAACAGGCTCTCAGTTGGGATTCTTGCTTCTCAATGCCATACCCCTGTTCTAACCTCCTGCCCAACCATTCTTACTGTGGGAAAGGGTGCCATTGAACTTGGCACTCAGGAGTTCCCAGGCCTCTTTCTGACCACAAGGCTTTTACAGCCCATTCCTCTAATACCTATAGAGTACTTTCCTCTACTTCTGACTTCACTGCGGGTTGATAAAGCCACCCTGCTCGAGCAATTTCCTCCCTTATGCCCATATGCTTGCACAAATGTGCAGCTGATTTCTCCCCGGGGAACAATCCCCACTTAAAGTCAAAGCTGCCAAGGGGCTTTTCTAATCTCCAAGCATTTGCAGAGCTGAACCCTGTTTTCATTCCCAGAGTGATGTTCCTGGAATCTACAGCCTCCTGCATGCAGACAGATACCTCAGAGCTCACCAATCTGTATTCAATGATTCTCAGTCCCTGCTTAGAGAATGGTGCTGGCCTTTGCTCTTTAAGAGAGAAAGGCCCCACCCTCCTCTCTCTCTCTCTCTCTCTCTCTCTCTCTCTCTCTCTCTCTCTCCAGCTACAAATAGAGGTGAGAATTTTACATTCTGGTCACTGTCTTCTGGGGCAGACAATTTGCTCCTTTCCCAGCCACTGTATAATCGTAACATCCTTCATAAACAATCACTGATAATATTTTTTCTCTGGACTGACGCCTGCCTTATTAGGGGCATACTCCACTCAGAGGCTGCACCTGAGCAGGGCCCTCAGCCTTCAGGCTGCCTAAAGGCAAGCTGAGCTCTACAGGGCGAATAGCTCAGAAAGGCATTTTGGAAAATCAGACTTGGGATTCAGAGACATCTGAGGGCATGCGTCCCCCAAGGGAATACCTGATGATGCATGGTATTTTCAGAGCCACTGGCTTGAGTTTATTTTGGGGTTTTGCTAGCCTTTGTATAATGCAATAGAACAAGCTTTCTTGCTTTAGGCAAAGGCATTTTGTGTTTTGGAGGGCTCCTTCCTACAGGCAGAGAGCTGTTCCTCAGCTTGGGTGGGGGCAGTGGAAGTTGAAATCAAAGTCAAAGTTGGGCAGGATGGTGAATTTTTTGAGGTAGGTCAGTTGTGTGTTTGGGACCAACATGGGCTATTGAGCATCCATAACTTTAACAACAAAAATGGTAAGGGATGATCTGCCTCATTTTTCTGCTCTTGATAGATCAGTGTAGAAAATCAGGAACTGAATGGCTGGCTGCATCAGAGGCAAGAACTGTGGAGACAGGAAAAGTGACCTGCTGGGAGCTGTGAACCCCTAGATCCTGGATTTCTTGTAAACAACTTGTTTTCTTCTGATGTGAGTGCCGACAGCTGCTCTGAGCAGGAGACCCTCAGGAGCTCCTGATGGCAGGGGAATGGTTTCTGGTGCATTTGACTGGGGCATGGCTATCCCTATATAAGCTGCCCCTGAACACAATAAAGGGGCATTCTTGGGGCATTCTGGCATCAAGGATGACCTGTGTCTCTGTCTTTGAGTCTTTGTGTGTTTCAATCTCCAGCCCCTTGCCCGGTTCACGAACTGCATGGTGGTGCACAGAGCGCAGACAGGTGTGGTATGCTACAGTGACAAGATGGCAAGATAATTAGACAGACAACCAAGGAGACCTGTCCCATGACGTGTAATATTGAGGAAGCTTGGGACATCCGGGGTCTCTGGTGTCCTTTGATCCAAGGCTGGCAGTTCCAGGAGGTCTAATGGCTATGGAGATGGGAGGGCCCGTATGTAGTGTAGGCAAAACGAGTGCCAACTTCCAGACCTGACCCTAAAGTGACATTCTAAAGCAGATGCTCTTATTGCTGCTATGACTAACACAGCTTAAGGGGGAAGAGTGTTAGGTTCTTCGTTTGAGGAGATATCGTCGATTTTGGCAAGGAAGGCAAGGTGGTTGGGCTGTAGGACATCTGGTAGTATTGTATCTGCATTCAGGAGCCAGAGAGAAGGATGATGAGACAAAGAGATGAGTGTCCCACTCAGCCCTACTTCTCCTTTACGTTCCGTTTGCTACCCCAGAAGTACAAATGATGCCTCTTACATTTGAAACCTACCTAATTTAGAATTAACCTTATCTAGAAACTCCCTCACAGACATCCTCAGAGGTTTGTTTCCACGGTGATTCTAACCCCCATCAAATTCATAATCAACATAGATCAACATAGGCTCAAATGCCTATTCAGAGCTCTGTACCCATTGCTAGGTTTCAGCAAGTTCCACAGACTTCCACTATCTACCCTTAGCATGCGGTTACTGTGGTACTTACCTGCTGACCATTGGTAGGACTGCAATGAGTTACCTGTGCCCAGGGAGGGAGACAGCGTGGCAAGTGCTCATCTTCAGAAACCGAGGCAACGAACAGTGGGAAATACAGACCAGCGTCTCCACTGAAGCCCAAGCTCAGGAGGTGCGCAGCTGTGCATTTGAAATCCAGCTGGACCCCTTGCTAGTAGCACGCTTCAGAAAACAATGAATGCTTCTCAGAGTCTGGCCTGAGGAAAATGCATCACACAAACTTGTTGTTGTGAGGATCCAGGCACACACTAGATAAAATAATATTCAGTTTTAAGCTTGCCATGTACTACCTGTGAAATATGAGGTGGTCTTTAGTTTATTAATTTAATTTGGATCATTAAGCCTGAATGAGACCATTCATGCTCCCTTGGGATAGGACTACAGAGCAGTCCCTCCTACTACATGTGTGTTTGTGTGTGTGAGTATGTATGCATGTGTATGTGCGTGCATGTGTGTGTATATGCACATGTGTGTGTGTGTGTGTGTTTGTGTGTGTGCATGTGCAGGTTGACTTAGAGTATTGTGATGATCAGATTTGTCACCAGACTTGAGTCACTGGGGAAGAGACAATCTTGACTGAGGAATTGCTTCCATCGGATCTGCCTCTGAGGCTGTGAGCCCGTAAGCAGCGCTCTTCTATGACCTCTGCCTGAGCTCCTGACTCCCTGTTCCTGCCTTGATTTTCTGCCTTGGCTTCCCTCAAAGAAAGACACTGACCATCACAAATAAACCAAATAAACATCTGTTCTTCGTTGCCTGCTACTTTTTCTCCACTATCCTCTCCCTCTGCATCATTTCTCCCTCAGTTTTTCTGATCCCTACTCTTTCTGTCTGCGTCTTTTTCTTTTCTCTTCACCTCATTCTTTCTCGATCACCATTTTTTTAACCTCCTCTGCCTGTGTATATTGTCCCCGTCCCTCTGGTTCTCTCTGATTTTAGCTCTAACTTTTTTGTCTCTTCTCCCAGAGCTTTGACGTTTTCTGTCTCCCTGTCTCGCTCAGGTGGTGACTACACATTCTATCCTCTCAAAGCCAAACAAAACCAGAGAAGTAAACCAGAGAATTGTCTGCTGGATTCCTTTTCCGAAACCTGAAAATCTGGCCAGACTCCCTGACATTGTCCAAGCTATGCGCTGAGCCAGCAGACTGCAGGTTTTGATGTGTTTGTTGGTTTGCTTGTTTGTTTTGTTGTGGAGGAGCTGGATGGCCTGCCTGAACACCCCCTTATTATACAACCCACTAAATACCCTTCATTATACAATCCCCATTATACAACAGGAAGTAGGTGGGACTCAGCATGCAGCCGTGATGCAGGCAGGTCTGGGGCACACACTCTCTTCAGCGTTCTGTTTCTATTTTTTTCTTGCATTCACATCCTCCACGTCTCGTCTCGTATTCCTCCATTCTAAAGATTAACTTTCCCTTACTCTGACTTCATCATCAACACCTGAGCTAGTCTTTCTGGAGAAGGGGCCTGTCTCTGTTTTCTTTACTCATCCCAAATGTGTTAATCAGACATTGTTATAGTGATAAATACCCAAGAAGCACAGTTTCAGAGGAGGGAGAGTTGCTTTGGATCACAGATTCAAGGTTTGAGTTCAAGGTCAGCTGGTTTGCTCTGGTTTGGGGTGAGATAGAGAGCAAGGTGAGAAGACCATATTGTAGAGGAGGTTGTTTACCCTACAACAGAGAAAAAGGGGACAGCAGGAACGAACTGGGGACAAGATTCAGCCCACAAGGACATGCCCTTGGGGACCTTATTGCCTCTAGGTAGACCTGACTTACTGAAGTGTTGAAATAAGAGCGGCGAAGCTGCGTCCCCAGCACCCGGCCGCCTGCACGGCTAGCTTTATACCCGAAATAATTACACGGAAACTGTATTCTTTTAATCACTGCCTGACCCATTAGTTCCAGCCTCTTATTGGCTAGCTCTTACATATTGATCTA
>NC_022011.1:7197735-7200084 GCF_000317375.1 Microtus ochrogaster
CCTGTTCTGTTTTCTCCGCCTACCTAAGGGTTGGCCTATGAAATGGGCCTAGGCAGTTTCTTTATTAATAAGAAATCATTCCCACATCACTGAAGTTCCCAAAATAACAGTCACCAGCTGGGGAAGCCGTCAGTCATTCAACACACAGCGCTGGGAGACATTTCCTATTAAATTCATAACAAAATAATTTACAGTGATCCTGAATTTTCTTTATGAGAAAAATGAGATATGTTAAAATAAGTTAAACAAGAAATATGGGTTAAGTCATCATTTTGATCCATCTTTATGTTATCACACACAACATCGTGGTCAATTTAAATTTCTACATAAAGAAAAGTTGTGCAGAAAAGAAGGTATGTAAGGCTTGTGATCAATATTTTAAAGCAGGGATAGTCACTCAGAGGGTGATTGGCACCTGCCCTTCTTGCAGCTGCTCTTAGCTTCTCTCCAAGGAGCACAAAGCTGTTGAAGCAGGGCCATCAGAGTACTTCAGCATCTACCCATTTCCAGGAAAATACCAGAAGCCTGTAGGTGTTGCAGGAGAGATGAGGATGGATTACTGAAGCTGAAGATGCTCTGTACACAAGAAGCCTTGCTTTGGTTTCTCCGTCACTTCAGAGGAGGAGGGCAACGCCTATGGTATTTGCTGATATTTTTTGTTGTGTTCTCCGTAGCATCACCAGCACAAGAGGCCCAACCTAATGTTAAGTGCACGCCTTGGCTGGGCATTACACTATCCCACAATTAGCACGGTGACGGGTGATCTGGCAGGCTGAATGAAGTGGCTGCGAGTGACCTATTATTATCCGCCGATTACATTTTGCATGGAAATTAAATGAATTCTGTCAGAGCTCTGGAAGAGAAGAGAATGCTGCATTGTTCAGCCCTGAGAACTAGAGAGACTGCACGTGGCGATAAAGAGAGACCCGTGTTTGTGCAAACAAGGCGTGGGCTTCCACTTTGAAAGATGCACTTGTTACACCAAAGCTTGAAATAGGAAATATGTGTGGGCAGAAACAACGGAGATGAAAAGGGGCGAAAACTAATTATTACTACCAGAGCATTTGTGGAGTGGGGTATTTATATAATGTGTTAAATTTCCTCTGTCGGGAAAATGTTTGTCACACCAGTGAGCATGAAACTCTACCTTACAGGGGTATTTTAAGGCTTCAACGCTTAGTTCAGTTAGATTTTCTTTCTTGATATCATCTCTTCTAGTTTTCTTCAATGACTGGTGCCTTCAAAGCATCGTCTCTCTTTTCCAGGCATCCTGGGTCCCTTATTCTCTCAAGGAATGTGCTTTTGACTTGCTTTGTCTTCCTCGGGTGTACTGCCGGTATCAGAAGGAAATAAACTCCAAGGGGGTATGGAGCACTTTCCAGATCTGGGGTCCTTGTTCTCAAGACGTGAGGGGCAATCCCCTGTCTAGTCTCAGTGGTCTTGTGTTAAATTATCTGCGTCAGTCTACCCCTCTTGATAAACACTTGTAAACTCCCCCACGTTTATCCCACAGACAAAACAGCAGAAGGGTTCAGAAACCTGTAAAGATTTAATGTTCTTAGATGGAACCATGTAGTCCGAGAAGCTCCGAGCTACAGAGAAATGTCCTGAATTGGTTAGTTTTCTGAGGTTTGCTTCTCACTGACAGTTCCTGGGTCTAACAGAGGACTGAGGAAGTTTGTGAGCTCAGGGGTCTCACATGAACACATGAACCAGGAGCCCAAGTGATGGCGCTGTATCAGGACCATCGGCTTAGAAACTGCGGTGAACAACAGAACACATGACGGGAAACAGTGTGAGGAACCTGAAGCAAGAAACTTGCAGTGGTCTTTTAGGATGTCTAGTACAACTTGGAGGAATGTTAAGGTCCTTTAAAAAGTACTCAGAAAAAGCTGACCGCTAAATTACCCTGAGGATGCCAAGACTTCAGATCTTCCATACATATGGTCACGGACATTTATGAACCGGCCCTGTTGTGCGTCCTTTTCCTCCTTGGTTATTAGTTATGCTTATTTTACCTAGCTTTGCCAAACACTTCCAGTCTCAGTCCACACAGAGTGGGATAATGATGGGACAGAATTTGTTTTCAAATTGAAAGAAAGGAAGCCACGCTCAACTTTACAGTATTGAGACATGTGCAGAAGTCATTGAATTAGGTTCTTTTCGTTTGTTTTTTGTTTTTGTGTTTTTCCAGGCAGGGATTTTCTATGTAGCTCTGGCTGTCCTGGAACTTGCTTTATAGACCAGTCTGGCCTTATTCTATCTATCTATCTATCTATCTATCTATCTATCTATCTATCTATCTATCTATCTATCTATCATCTATCTATCATCTATCTATCTATCTAT
>NC_022011.1:7200184-7216631 GCF_000317375.1 Microtus ochrogaster
CTATCTATCTATCATCTATCTATCTATCTATCTATCTATCTATCTATCTATCTATCGTCTATCTATCATCTATCTATCTATCAATCATCTATCTATCTATCTATCTATCTATCTATCTATCTATCTATCTATCTATCTGTTTTTGTGAGCACATTTCATAATGAAATTTGTATGCATAGATGTTTGTGTATATAGATACCTGTGTAATACATATTCTTTCAAAGATTCTATTAAGTCATTTTACAATTAATTTCCTTAGGTCGGCACAAGACCATACATATTATAAATACATTTTTACATTAATTTCGTTGGTTTTAAATCCCATAACTTGCCTTTTAGCTGATTCTATCAATTTAGGCACAGACATAGTATCTGCAATGAGACATTTCCATGTATTCTATAACAGAATGGCAATTTTCACAGTTTATTTTCTATGGAAGAATAAAAGGCTTAATTCTCTATTTATTAGGGTTTTTTATGAATATTGAGAACATGGAATGAGCGGGAAGCCTCATAGGTATAAAATAATGTTTTCAAAATAACAGCACCTAAGTGTGGGTCCATCTGGCTCATCCTTAGCATTTCGGGCCATTCTTTCAGGGACTCAACAGTCTGTTTATGTATAATTTACATAACAGACATTTTACTCATACAAAGTACACAATGCAACAGCTTCCGAATATTCATAGGATCCCGTTAGCCTCACCATCATTGGATTCTCAAAAATAACCATCACTCCTCACCTCAAAGGAACCTACATTTACCCAACCACTGATAGGCTTTCGGTCTATCCATCAGCCATTCTGAACTTGTTTGCACACCAGAATCACACACACACACACACAGAGACTTTACATCTTGTATAATGTTTTCAGTTTGTCTCTGGGTTGTAACATGGACCAGAACATTATCCTTCATCACTTATTTGCATCTTAAGAGGACTCCTCACTCTCCTTGTCCATTGACTTTCTGTTCAACGTTTGCGTTGTCTCGGCTTTGGGGCCATTACGAATAAAGCTGCTTTAAACATTTGCACACACGTTGTTGTGTTTACATCAGTTTTCGTTTCTCTCGAGTATATACCTAGAAGTGGAAATGCTGGATCGCATGGTAATTCTGCAGTTCACTCTGAGGAGTTGGCGAAGTGCTGTAAAATGGCTGCATTGTTTTGCATTTCCACCAGCAGTGAGTGAGGATTCTAGCTTCTCCACGTCTTCGCCAACGTTTGTTATTTACTTTCTTTTTAAAATTAAGCCATTTTCTGGCTACAAAATGGGATCTAACTGTAGTTTAATTTGCATTTCCCAGTGGCTAATACTGTTGAACATCTTTTCCATGTGATTGCTCCCCATTTGTGTCTCTTGTTTGAATTGTTTCTGGTAAAATCTGCAGT
The DNA here is from genome assembly GCF_000317375.1 of Microtus ochrogaster. NCBI lineage: Eukaryota > Metazoa > Chordata > Mammalia > Rodentia > Cricetidae > Microtus > Microtus ochrogaster. The sequence goes on from NC_022011.1 coordinate 7,201,578, forward strand.
ATTTTATGTAACATTTGAAATTACTCATTTGTTGATGGTAGCTGATAGCTAGTTTTGAACTTCTGTGTTTTTAAATGAAAGTCAATTTTTAAATGAAAATGCATCTTTTTCAAAGCTTTTTGTTACTTTGTTGTGATTTGCTCTTTCTTGAGAAAGGGTATCACTATGTAGCCCTAGCTGGTTTCCAATTCAAGATTCTCCGGACTCAGATGCCTTAGTACTGGGATTACAGACATGTGACACTATTTTTAGCTTGGTAGCCTTTTATTGTTTTATTTATTCATCTATCTATCTATCTATCTATCTATCTATCTATCTATCTATCTATCTATCTATCATCTATCTCTTTATCTATCTATCATCATTTTTTAATGTCTGAAAACATGACATATTTATGGACAACAATCTAATCATCAATGCACATATATAATATATAATGATCAAATAAGACAGGGTATCACTATGTAGCTCTAGCTCCCAAATCAAGATTCTCCTGCCTCAGATACATAAGTACTGGGATTACAGGAATGTGACACTATTTCTAAATTGGTAATATTTTGTTGCTGATGATTTGTTTTTATCTATCTATCTATCTATCTATCTATCTATCTATCTATCTATCTATCATTTCTTAAACTCTGAAAAGATGACACATTTATGGACCATAATCTACTTATGTACTTATATGGTGTGTAATGATCAAATAAAAGAAATTAGCACTTCTAGTTTCTAAACTATGCACTTTAAATATTTTATATGCAGTAGTAATTATGGTAATAAAACAATAAATAATATGACTTTTCTCTTATGCTAATTTTGGTTATTTTTTGAGGAAATCCTAAACTTCCTCTAAGTTCAAAAACTGATTTCACTAAGTTGCATGTGTTATACCCTTTAACATCTTTCCTGTTTGCAGAAGGTCCTCTTCCTAGCAAATCCTACTCTTGCTGTCTCTCTCTCTCTTTCTCTGAAAGTAACTTCCATATTTGTTTACTTTTTGTCTTTCCAAGGAAACAGATTTTAGATTTCATTATCACTTTTGCTTTACCTTTTTAATAATTACAGACATTGTTAATTCCTCCTTCTCTCTGGTTTAGGTTGCTGCTTCTGCATTAGAAAGATGAGCAGTGCATTTTAAAACATTTCCTTATACTTTAATTATAAAAGGAATAATTGTTTGGCAGAACCAGGGCCTCAGTGTGAACTGAAAACATTTTTTTACCTGTGAATTTAATTTGTGGTATGTCCCTTGAATTCAATTTTCAGTTAACTTTCATAGAATTTGATAAGAATTGTTGGATTCTTCACTACATTTTAGGGTTATTACCCAGTTATTTGAGGGTATAGCTTTGATTTTCAAGTAATTTTGATTTTCACTTGCTTTTGGTGACTATTTGCAATTTTATTGTATTATCCTTGGAGAATGTAACTAATAAAATCTTTTAAGTTTCAATTTGAGGTTAAATATGTGCTGCTAATACTGGCAAATTGATAAAGGGAACAATTTGTCAATGCCCATCAATGCTTTAGATGTAATATTCTAAAACAGCTCATTCCACTTATTGGTTTGTATGAAAATCATGCATATATACAGACAGTAAAGAAATGTATGTGAGGATCGGCACAAGGAGTGTGTATACATATTTATATGTGCTCATATGTGTGTATATGTATGTATATATGTGCACACAAATATATATATATATATTATACAATTGTAACCTCAGTACTCTTAAGCAATCTAAGACACTTGTAAATCTTTTGTATAATAGAATTTAGTAAGCAAGCTATGATTAGCTCACACAGTGGCTTGCTGCACAACAATGTAAATGCGTTAGTGTAAACGAGAAGATATATCTTGCAATTACAATCTTTACCAGGGCATCCCTCAGCAAGAACCACAATGCCTGTGGCTGAGTAAAGGGTGTGGATATGGACTACTCGGGAGATAGTGTAAAGGACCAGTATCTACTTTATTGCATGTGAACAACCTCTTATATGGTGGCAACCTATCAACTGTGATCTGTTAGCACATTACCTCATATTGAGTAGCGAGCACTTGTAACCCCAGGGACTCTATGTGGAAGGAGACATGGAAGGTGCAAACATGTCAGCAGGCTAACCACTCATGTTACTTCAAAATCCAGCATTCTGACGTCTGGGAATCCCCAGGAACTTGCTTATACATTATAACAATGCTTACACCATCATAAGCATATTTAGAAGTGCCCTGCAGTGTGTCAGGTAGACTGGCCTCCAGGTCATCGCTGCATTTCTCTTACATGTAAGTATTTGGTAAAATGGGATTGGATAAGTAAGCTGTGGTTAACTCACATAATGGATTACTATGCGAAAACTAAAATGAGTTGGTGTACATGAGCAGATACGTCTTACAAACACATAATGGATTGTAAGCAATAAAGTGTAAAACGTATGCACAGTGAGGAAGCATTCATTTAAATATTAATTGGTTGCAACGATATTACAATGTTATTTGTGGAAATATCTATTCATCATTAAAAAAAAACCATGAACAGAATCTGGGATCTGGGATCATGCATTTGGGCTTCTGTTTACTGTTCGGTTCCATTTTTACTCAATTATTAGGCAGAAGAGTGACTGGATTTTCCTACCACAGTTTCTTCCTCATGGAGCTGATATATGGAGGACACTCAGTTTTCTTTTTTCTTTTTTCTTTTTGGTTTTTTCGAGACAGGGTTTCTCTGTGGCTTTGGAGCCTGTCCTGGAACTAGCTCTGTAGACCAGGCTGGTCTCGAACTCACAGAGATCCGCCTGCCTCTGCCTCCCGAGTGCTGGGATTAAAGGCGTGCGCCACCACCGCCCGGCGGACACTCAGTTTTAAATGGAAGGTTTGGAAGTAACTTTCAAGTTAAACTGTAGAAGAAACAAATGAAAAGCTATTATTATGGTTTAGAAAACAGATGAGTCTATCAGGCTAGAATTTCTTTCTAATAAATTCAGAGACTTTTATTCTTGTGGAAGGAGTTTGAATTATTTCATGTGGCTATGAACCGAAAGCAAAAATAGTGGTTTGGATCCGGGAACCTGCAGAATTGAGTCCGCATTTTGTTAGATCAACCTGAAGGGTGTAGGTTTGGGATAGAGGATTAAGAAACAGGATATTCCTGTCAGAAGCTGTCTAAGCAGAAAAAGTCCTTCCTCTGGCATGTTCAGCAGGGATTTATGTTAACGATAATAAGTAGTAGTTTTTTTTTTTTTTTAAGGATTGTGTTGGTTAGGTTAGTATTGTTATCATAAAACAACATGATCAAAAATAACTTTGTGAGGAAAGGGCTATGTCACTCTCAGTTCCTTATAATAATTCATTGTCAAAAGCAGTGGGGGGAGGAATTCAACCAGGGCAGGAACCTGGAGGCCGGAGCAGGTGCAGAACTCATGGAGGAACACTGTGTACTGGCAGCTTGCTTTCCATGGGTTACTAAGCCTGCTTTCTTATAGAGCCCAGAACCTCCAGCCCAGAGATGGCACCACCCAAAATGGGCTGGGTCCTCCCATGTCAATCATTAACTAACAGAATGACCTATAGTCTTAACTATAGCCTGATCTTATGGAGGCATTTTCTCAACTGAGGCTTCCTCGTCTCTGGTGACTCTAACTTTTGTCAAGTTGATATCAAGCTACCCAGCACTGGAATTTTATCATTTTTAAAACGCTTTTGTATTTTTAAGCTTATTTTTTTTTCATAGAAACATGACTCCTGCGGTTGTGACAGTTTGAAATTAGCATCAGTGAAGTGTGCAAAGCACATGCTGTGGTATCGCTTTCTGATCGTCTGCTAGGTATCCAGTTTAGGAGTAGCTTTACTAGGTGGATTTCTTAAAATAAACAGACAGGGAGAAAGGAAGGAGGGAAGGGAGGAAGGAGGGAGGGAGGGAGGGGGGAGGAAGGGAGGGATGGAGGGAGGGAAAGAAAAAAGGAAAACAGGAAGAAAGAAAGGAAAGAGGGAAGAAAGGAAGAAAGGAGGAAGGTAGGGAAGGAAGGAAAAAAGAAGGAAGAAGTCAATCAACTAAAGGGTTTGGGTTCAAGCAGACAAATCTAGAGAACAGACCAACCACCGTTCATTTGCACTGGTTGTCTTTTATATAATCTGGATTGCTTTTATTTGAGATAGTCAGAGATAGAAGAAGCAGGGGGTGACTATGATTAAGTAAAGTTCAATACTCTGTGGATATTAAAGTAAATAGATCCGAGGAAAGAACAACGGATCTAGAAATATACACTCTAGTCAGAGAGTGTCTCAGTCTCTTCGGCGTCTCTAAGACTCTTGGCAAGTATATTGGTGACACTCTATCTATTCCAAATCTCCTTTATCTTCAAGTGGAAGAATGTTCAGTTCCTGTGCGGTATCAGTGTTGGCTAGCCTCAGAGAATTGATGAAGCAAATATAATCAATGACATCATCAGTTCATCCCTTAATTAATACTGTTTGAAGGGTATGTCTCCGCATTTATTACCTTACTGACTGGCAGATTGCATCTTGTGTGATTATGTCTTCCCAATAATAGACATAGTTCTGAGCTTTTCAAATTCTGGAAATTGTTTGGGTGGATAATATTGACTAATTATGAATTTCTGGTGCGTGGCCCACAGCCACGGGCAGCCGAACAAGGAGACTTTTGATCAAGAGTACACTTCTACATAATGAGACGTAACATAGAACAGATTAAAGGTGTCAGCTTTTTAACAGAACCTAGGAAAACAGCTAGGGTTCTTTTTGCTGAGAACAGCCCCTAGACTGACATTGATGGGTACCCAAGGAAAGGCATCAAAAGGTCATTGCATCTCTCCTTGACACCCAGGTTTCCTACTGTATCAACCTCCCTTGTATTACTGACCCTTTCTTTACTGAAAATGAGCAACAGATGTGGGAAACTGTCTAGGGTCAGAGATATCAGAAGTGCCATGACTGAATAGCCAATAAAAGGAGAGCCCAGCAAGATGCAGTATTTGGTTACTATAATGGGTTTTGCTAGGTAAGGATGGGAGGGTGATATAGCTAATTTGTCCCCTGCTTTGGGTTCCTTGCTTTAGCCAAACCTGGAACTTATACTGACCATATTTCTTCATCTAGACAGCTGATTAATGTCAAATTGGGGCCAAGGTTTAGATTCAAGAAAACTTGAACTATTTCTAGTATTTTCTAAGTGTTCAAAAATACCTATTACAGACATACACAGTGCATTTATCATGCCAGTTAATCTCCTCACATTGTAAGTGTTAATATTTATTCCTATTTATGGATGGACATTTGAGGCTTTGGTCATGATTTGCCTTTTGAAATTGGCTGACGGTATTATTAGAAGTAACAGTCATGATCATCCTCCTGATCATAATGCTAACACTCACTTGGCTCTCACTATCAGCTATGCTGTCTGTCAAGAGCCCTTTGATAGATGGGTTCACTGAGCATCACAGTAGTGAAACAATCTGGCTTGGTACTTCACATTTTATTGGCGAGTGTGTGGGGTGGGACAGTTTGTATTCTGTCAATTATATTTTAAATAAACGCTGATTGGCCAGTAGCAAGGCAGAAAGTATAGACGGGAAAACCAGACAGGAAACAGAGTAGGGTCAAGGAGAATAAGAGAATTCTGGGAAGAAGGAAGCCCATTCCTCTGCAGTTCTGGCCCAGCAAGATGTGACTGCCTTGCTGAAAAAGGTACTGAGCCATGTAAAAATAATGGGCTAATATAAGTTATAAGAGTTAATAAGAAGCCTAAGATACTGGGCCAATTAGTTTATAACTAATATAGACCTAATATGTGTAATTTCTTTGGGACTTAACAATTGTGGGAACTGGGCAGGACAGAAAACCCAACAACAAGTGTGGTGATTTGAATAGGTATGGCCCCCATAGACTCATGTTTTTGAATACTTGGTCCATATGGAGTGACACTATTAGGAGATATGGCCTTGTTGGGATAGGTGTGGCCTTGTGGAGGAAGTGTGAAACTGTGGAGGTGAGGTTTGAGGTCTCATGTATGTTCAAGTCATGCCCAGTGTGACCGTTCACTTCCTGTTGCCTGCACATCAAGACGTAAAATTCTCAGCTCCTTCTCCAGCACATCTGCCTGCATGCTCCATGCTTCCTACCAGACAATAATGGACTAAACCTCTGAAACTGTAAGCCAGAACCAATTAAATGTTTTTCTGTATAAAATTGCCATGGTCATGGTGTTTCTTCACAGCAATTGAGACCCTAAGACAATGAGGTAGTTAAGGCAGCAAGGTTATATAACATCTCAAATCAGATAGCTCAAATTAAAAAATACAGGATTATGAGTTGAACCACAGTATCTGGCATTAGTACTTTACTTTGAGTGCAACCTTTAAAATGCAACACACAGAGGCAATGAGAGCACTCTCTTTCCCCAGCTCCCACTGTGGATGCAATGAGAGCTCTGTCTTTCCCTAGCTTCTACTGCAGAGGCAATGAGAGTGTTCTCTTTCTCCAGCTTCCACTGTAGAGGCAATGAGAGTGTTCTCTTTCCCCAGCCCCCACTGTGTACTCTTTTTGACACACATGTGCCTTCAAGTCACTGCAGGCTAAAGATTGCTCTCAGCATCAAGTGCACCTTCCACTCCGCTAGGGGGTTCTGCAAGCATATTGCTCATTCTCCATTCCTCTCTAGGTACCACACATGGCTGTGTTTGCTTGGCTCACATTTGGCTTTAGTTGTATACTGTAGACAACAGGAAAGCAGGTGCCGTTGGCAGGGCTTCCTTGTTTAGCATTATACAGTAAAGGCCTATTATGATGTCCATACAAAGAAAATTAAACTTCCAGATGCTTATCAACTGTATTTCATAAAAAAAACCTCAATAGAATATTAGAAATTTAGAAGACGTGTTTGGGTTTGATTTATATTTACATTACAGTATTTTTCAAAGCCCAAACTCCTACTGAGTTGTTCCAGGGGGCCACCATTAAAAAAAATAGCCAGTTGCATTCCCGAGTTGTAAACATTGAGATGCAACAAGATGCTCCGGGACAGCTGAATGGAAGAGAAAATCTCCTCATCCTGTGTGGTGTGAAAACAGCAAACAAACTGTGCTGTCTCATACAAGCCCCAAATCAAAAGGCTGTGTGCTTTGACTTCCAATCAAAGAGCCTCACTCTTCCACCGTGGCAATCCTAAAAAGCATGTTTAGCGGTAAGTAGAGAGCGTGATGTATTATTAATGATAGTTAGTGGGTTGAATATCTGCAGATGATGGAGTGAGCACATGATCCAGTAAGTGGATGAAGAGAATGAAGTCAGGTTTCTCTGAACCTGAAGAAAAATGCCTGAACAGATGCCTTTCTATCTATACTGTAGTGTGACGCCTTCATTTCCAAGGATGCTTTGTGTATACACGAGCCCTTGCTCATGACAACCCTATATTCCAAGCAGGGGTAGCACTATGGTGTTCATTTTACAGAAGGAAAGGGCAGCACAAAGAGAAAAGAGAGCTTTAAAACAATGAATTGTTATTCTGTGGTTGTCATTTTATCTTACATATTCTCTGAGTAGTTCTTCTGTGTTAGGAACTAGAAGAACAAGAAAGTGTCCAGTGTAGAAGGGACTGAGCTGTCTACTAAAGGGCCCCCAAACCAAGGCTAGCTGAAGAGCAGAAGCTAACCAGGGGAGCACACAGGAAGCCCAGTTACTAAAGCCAGTCATCCAGCTCTTAGAACAATCCTCTCTAGAATGTTCTCAGATCTTCAGTGCTAACCCAGTTTCTGTGGCTGGAGCTTTCTGTGGTGTGTCTGTTTCCCCATGCAACATATCCAGGTCACTTCCAGATCTGGATAAACACAGTGGCAGTTCTAATGCTGATAATTTGCCTTTGACATACAAATCTGTTTCATTCTTCATAGCTTTGTTTATTCCAGCGTCATCCTTCTCTTACATTTTCTTAATGACTTTTAAGCTTAGCCTATTAATCTTCTTGCACAAGTTAAACCTTTCTCTCAATATGTTCTTTTAGAGATAGCTCCACACTCAAAAGCTTACATTCCTTTTGCCCTCTGTGGGATTTCTTCAAGACAATAATTAGATAGAAAGCCTTATTGTCAGAAATATAGAAGAAAATGACTGCAAATTAGGTGTGATTTGGGGCTCAAAGCCTCCTGGAATATTTGTCACCGTGAAGAAGGGCAAATCAAATAGTTTAATTCAATTCAGTCTAGCAAAAGGATTGAGTTCCTCTCGGCACTGCTACTTGGTCTGTTGGCTAATAACGTGTACTGAGGTTGCCATCATACAAAGGGCAGAGAGCAACATGGTTAAACTAGAACTGGATGAGCTCCAAGGGGTGTGTGTGTGTGTGTGTGTGTGTGTGTGTGTGTGTGTGTGTGTGAAGAGATACAAAGGGAAAGAGAATTTTCACCAAAGGGGATTCTGGGAAAACTTCAGACCACAAAGAATCACTGTACCTGGTGTATGGTAGGATGAGAAGAATAACAGTATTTCAGACCAAGGGAGTAATAAGGGACAAGGACAGAGGGAACGTGGTATGTATTCTGTTGGGAAGCTCCCTTCTGCTATGCTCTTTCCTTTGCATGAATATAACAAGTCCCTTTTGAATACCTAGTCTCCTTTACCATCCTTCCTTCTACCCACAGCAGCATCCCTAAGGCAACTCTGCTTACTTAGCAACTGATTCTTTTAATTTTCAGGCTAAATATCATATTCGCAAGGAGACTTGTCTTGATACACAAGACAAAATTTCTTTTATTTGGACTTCCACAGTACTTTATTAGCTCCTATTCCAGTTGCTTAATTTATGCCTTCCTCGAACATGTGCAAGGGCATGTCGACATCCCCGTTGTTCTCTGTGTCGTTCCAGGATTAACCCGAACCTGATGTCTAAGGAACACTTCATTAATTTACATTCTTATTCCATGGAAGGCTGGGGCACTTAGTGTGTCATGGGATGAGATTAGAGGGCACAGAGAAGGAGGGAGGGAGATAGACAAACATACAGAGACAGACAGAGACAGAAGAGAGAGAGAAAGAAGGAGGAGGATGAGGATGAGGATGAGGAGGAGGAGGAGGAAGAGGAGGAGGAGGAGGAGGAGGAGGAGGAGGAAAAGGATTTGACTTAGTTAAATATATTTACAGACACCTTCATTTTGAAGGACAAAAGTAAGTATAGGAAAAAAAATCTCCAAACACAATTTTTCTTCAGACTTTGAAGGAACATTTTTAGGAAAGGAAGATAAAAGATGTGTAGTTGATAACATACAGACACTGGTAATGCTTTTCTAGGAATTCATCAAAACAAATAATTGCAGAAAACAGGACAGTTTCTCACTATGGATACTACAATAGTAGAAAGGAGGAGGATGGGGGAAATCCACTTAATTGGATTCCCATTTACTTTGACTCCATCTGGACACAGGCATATGAATGAAAACGCATGCCAGGTCCCAGTTGATAGACTGAGTGCTTTAACTACTGGTTGGTTGATGGTCGGCTGGTGTTAATTTACTTAATGAACGTTTGCTAGACGTACTTAGAGTTACCAGAAGTTAGTACACCAGACTCAGGCTTCCCAGACTCATCCCTGCAGAAAAGAAAGACACAAATAATTAAGCCAGGAATATAGTCACCACGATGAACAGTCCTATAAAGAAGAAGCTCAGCTTGAAGGGAGACTGAGCCAGGGACCATACTCATCAGAAGTCATCTGAAGGCTTCTTTGTGCCCAGCATCAACAAAGGTGAGCTACACTTTTACTGTGCTTCTCAAGGGATTTCACTAACTCACATGGCCAATGCCTGGACACCAAACTTTACAGTAGCAATAGCGTAATTCCATGGTTGTGGACTTGGGAGTGTTTCCATTTTGCCTACCCATACTCATACTTCAAATGTTTGTTTGTTTTTCAATTATCATTGTGTTATGAGAGATTCTTAAGACAAATCTAGTAGGATCTCTTTTTGAGTATGAACTGTCTCATACTGACATGATGATGTTCTAAAACCCCACATCCTCAGCTGGCGCCACTATTTTGGGAGGGGCTGGACCTTCCAGAAGGTGGTACCAAGCTGGCTTCACCTGTGGAGAAATAACCTTCTGAAGCTGTAAGGGAAATATTCCCCACTTTAGATACTTTCCTCAAGCATGTTGATTATAGCTACACAAAGTAATTAATGCAGTGCCACACTTCAAAATTTTAGTTACATTTCACAGAATTTTGTGGAATGGATTTAATCCTATTGAAACATTCATGATTATGAATTTTCAGTGGCCTTAGGACATACATTTAATCTGAGTCTGGAGCCTATATCATGACCTTCACATAGGCCTTTATGAATACAATGACTTCGCTGGGCAAGGCTGGGAAATGCAGTCTGAATATACCAACCAGAGGTCTGGAAAACCTCAAAATTGACTTTTATCCCCAAACCAGAGGGGAGGTCTTATCACCGTTACAGTCACCAACCTTGTGGCCAAAGCTGGTTCGAAGCAATCTGAGACGCCGATACTATGATCTGAAAGAGATGATGAGATACTTTAGCAGGGACTTCTGGATATGTGTTTTACATTTGTTGTGTCCTGGAGCCTTACCTCCTTATTACCTGTAAAGTCTCGAGTGAGTCTGTCAGGATTTAGGGCAAGTGCTGAGTTGCTGATCTAGAAGCGGAGTCCTAGCTCCTGCTGTTCATTTCATAATTTGTAAATTGCTACAGTATTTTTTTGTTTGTTTGTGTGCTTGGTGATTTCAAGACGGGGTTTCTCTGTGTAGCCCTGGCTGTGTCGGAACTCATTCTACAGACGAGACCTCTAGGGACCAGGTGTAAGGAATTTGTGGAGGGCAGGGCTGTGGTTGGATCTCAAACGTGCTGAGTTAAATCATAATCAGGAGAGACCAAACAACAAAACAAACAAAACTAGGAGGGGGCGTTTGGTCCATGATGTAAGTCCTTCTGGCGGAAGGCCTTTCTACTCACTGGCCATAGAGTGGTCCGGTGCTTGGGTCTGGGAAGAACTCAGGACAGCTCAGTCTGCAGAGGAACTGGGTCTCATGATTACGTGCTGGTGGGCATCATAGATTCAGAGAGGGAGCAGAGAGCTGGAAATTGAGTTGGGGAGATACTCTGATGTCTACTGCTTTGTGGTGCTCTTTTTTTTTTCTGAAGTTCTGGAGAATAGTATGAATGCAGGGTCCTCTGTTTGTCTCGGGATTTTGTCAATAGCTATCCCACACACAGACTGCTGGATGGTTTTGGACATTAGGGTATATGCTGGAGAAGTATCAGTTCTATACGTTCCTGTGGCTGAGCTACAGGGACCAGCTGTTTGGTCTGGTACCGCGAGGGTGTTGGATGCTACGATCCTTATCCAATTTGCTCTAAGATGGAGCTCGCCTTCTGGAATGTGAATGGGCCTTACCCACCAACTTTAAAGACTTTGAGAGCCAAGTTACAGGTTTCCTGTGAGGCAGAAAATTCTCAGTGTTCTAAGACAGGGACATTAAAAACACTGCTGCTTGAGTCGCTGGTCTGCCGCACTCTGGAATTTGGACTCAAGACTGCAACATCAACTCTGACCTGAATCTACTGGCCTGGTCTATAAATTTAAATCTACTGGCCTGGTCTATAAATTTCAGACTTTCCAGTCCTTGCAGTCTCAGGAGCCAATTCTTTCAAAGAAATCAATTTCTCAGCCTCACTTTCCTTTTACTCTGTGTGTGTGTGTGTGTGTGTGTGTGTGTGTGTGTGTGTGTACAGGTAATGTGTCTGTACCTACAGTTGCTCCTTAACATATAATGGAATTAAAGCCCAATGAACCCGCCATAAAGGGAAAATAGCATAAGAAAAATTTAATTTTCTCCAGCTAACCTGTTTAATATTAAATCTTAGCAGTTACTCCGACACTACAGCCTGTCCCCTGCTTATTACTCTCATGGTTGCATGAGACGAGGGCCTGGGGCTTTTTGCCCCCGTACTGTTTGGTGAGAGAGTATCCCTCTGCATATGACTGGCCCCTGAGAGGATTAAAATTCAAAGTCTACAAAGCAAGTGCAACTAAATGTGCACCACTATGTGTGTGTACACGCACATATGTGAGTGTGCATGTAATATGTGTGTGTATTTACACATATATGCATGTGTATGTGTGTGCATGTGTACATGTGTGTGCTTGCATGTTCTTTTCTGCTTCTCTAGAACAATGCTCTGATATTTAGGTCTCCTTTTTTAAATAGCTGCTGTTCTCTTTTGCTTTTATTTCGAGTAATGGGAGCCCAGGACAGCATCTCTGAAGGTGGCCTTAGGCCATTTGGCCAGTAGAAGCAAATCTAAGGCTGCTTTGCAGTAAAACTCCAGGGCAGGGATGCCTGTGAGTGACAGTCCAGTTCTCCTCCTAGTGCAGACAGCTGAGCTGCCCGTAGTCTGTCTGCTGGTTTGCCTGTTGCTCCTACTTTTCTGACCTTTCTCCCTGTTTGTTTGCCTGACCCATCTCTCATACTTCTGGTTAAAGAGGAATTCAGAGAAGGGGAAGTGAGATTTTTTTTCCCCAGCTCTGCCCTTATAAGCCTCTAACTTTGTTGAACTTGGGGGATTCAATGGCCAAGCCTTTCCCCCAGACCTCTGCCGTCCACCCCACAGATTGGCCACAGAAGGGAGCCTGGAAAGAGGCAATTAACCGCAGATCACTAACAGCTCAATGCAAAGGCCTGTGTCCAGGAATTCCTCCTGCCAGAGGTCCTCGGAGCATTTACTGCAGAGAAACGAGTTTGCAAATAAGCACTTTCCTTTGTGAAGCCTCTTTTCCCAAGCTCCGTGAGCTCCCAGCCCCATTTTCAGCAGCGAAGGCCGGCTTTTCATCTTGAACTGTACATATTCTTCTTGTTTAGCTCAGTCACACAGAGCCCTTTGGCAAGCCACTCTCTCTCCCACTGTGAATTGTTGGGGACCAAGACCGAGAATAAAGTATGGAGTCAGCCAACTTTCCCTCCCCACCAAACTCAGTCCACCTCTCTTTGTGCTCCACAACGGGTTTCAAATCTTTGGCTTTCTTTGTCATTGGGAAAGATGCCGGAGTCCTAGAGGGGACAAAAGTTCCAGACATGCTGAGCAAATGAGAGAGAGAGAGAGAGAGAGAGAGAGAGAGAGAGAGAGAGAGAGAGGGGCAGAAACCAACAGAGGGAGACCAAGAGAAACAGAGAGCTGGCCAAAGTCTTTGTATTGCTTTCCCTTCCCTGGTTAGCACTGGAACCCTCAGGAATGCATGCCATTTGAGATTGAGTTAGTGGTCTGCGCAGCATTCCATCCAACTTCCTGATGGCAAATTTAACCTCTCTTTCGTTTTTAGAGACAACAAACCCGATGTTCTTTGTACTTCTTCCTTAGACATGCCTTTTTGTATTGACTTCCAATCGGGCACGTCCAGTAAGTAACCCTGGCCATTTCCTGTTCCTGGACCATCACAGAGAAGCCAACCTTTTCTCGTCTTCTTTGTCCCCTTCTAAATATTGTTCCCACTACAGCTGCTAAGCTACTCACTGTGAACAATCAAGTCAAGGCTTAGAGAGGGGTTCTTAGGGCTCTGACCCTGCCCACTCCTCAAAACATGCTCCAAATCAATGTTTCAATGCCTCTCTCGAAAGTGGGCAGTGCCCACACTGGCGTGGATTTTGGTAGCTCTGTTTTCTTCTTAAATAAACTCTGTTTAAATAAATTCCAGTTCTCCCTGCATAACCTGGAGTCAGGTCAGCTCTCTTTACCTGGAGAGAGAGAGAAGTTTGGTGTCATCCCTTCTTTTCTCCATTCTTACTGCATCACTTTCCTGGGTGCCCTGAATATCAGTCAGAACACATAGCCTATGCTCAGTTGTGCTTCTCAATTATTGGGAGGTATAATTTGGTAGGATCTAGGTGTTAGACACCCTGCCTCTGCAGCAGAATTCTTGTTTCTTTTAATCTCGGTGTTAGTTGGCTGAGCCTCCTTTGTCTAGCCCGTGAAATGGACAGATGCATATCAGTATCAATAGGCTGAATGTCAGAATGAACAGAAACAAGAATGCAAAATGTTCAACCCGTTGCTACCACAGACTAAAACCTCAACAATGTTGCTAATTAGAAACAACTGCTTGTCTCACCAGCCTGTGCCACACCTCTGCCTAAACTGCCCTTTCTGTTTGTATCTCCTTCAGCTCCCCCATCCTTGAAGCCATTAAATACCGGGAGTTGAAAGGGTTAAGCTTGGCCCCGTTCACCACAAATCCACAAGCAGTAAATACGGCTCTGGCATTCAGGCTCTAAGTATGGGCTGCAGTTAAGTATAAACAGCTGTTGGAAGATAATAGCTTTCTACTGGTAAAATAAGGCCAACCCTCTCCCTCGCAAGGACACGTTTCTGTAAAGAGCCTTCAGCGCTTATAGATGGCTAGCTGTCCTCAGAATTCAGAGACAGGGGCAGGAAAAGTATCGCCAGGCTTCCCAGATCAAGCTGACATGTATCTGGCAATTCTATTTCCATGTTCCAAAGCATTCTCTCTCTCTTAACTGAAGCACATTCCCTCAGCTGTCCTTAGGGCGAATCAGTGCTGGTCCCCACTGCTCCCTTCCTGTGGACATAAACTAAAAACTGGACAAAGAGTAAACCTTAGCCAAGGGGGCACACGTGCCCTTCTTTGTGGTGCAGCTAGCTCTTCTTTCAGCCCATCCTCCCTGCCCACATTAGGAAGCTAAGTATGAGTCAAAGCTCAGCAAAGCAACCCCATATGGAAGGTGGGCATTGATAGGTCTATTGCAGATTTAACAGCAATGGAATTCATGTCCTGTACCTTACACTTTACTGGAGGCACTCGTGTGCTTGGTTTCAATGCCTGATACTAGAAAACACTGTTTCAGGAAATATGAAGAATTTGCTGGCTATAAATTTCATCCCAGGTACATAGTAGGTGGCTAGGATGTGTGTGTTCTTTTGAGCATGTTGAAAAGTTTGTGTGTTGGGGTGGTGCATGTGTGTGTGTGTGTGTGTGTGAGAGAGAGAGAGAGAGAGAGAGAGAGAGAGAGA
>NC_022011.1:7216828-7221419 GCF_000317375.1 Microtus ochrogaster
GAGAAATATGTGTGTGTGTGCCTGTGTGTGTATGTGAGCAAGTGAGGAAGGGACGATTGATGGATTTAGAATCTTGGAAATCAAAACTTTCAGTGCTTTGCCTGCCTGGCATAAATGCCATTATATAAACATGCTCCCCCTTCCTTCTCTCCATCACTCCCTGTTTCCCTCCCTCACTTCTTGTTTCCCTCTGTCCCTCCATCCTCCCTCCTTCTCTCTCTTCTTCTCTTCCATTTTTAGAGCAGATTGATGAGGCCCAGAAAAGCTAAGTGTTTCTTAGGAACAATGAGCTACTCAGCGGTAGAGATGGGGAATGTACAAATCTCAGACTCCTGGACCATGGTTTTAATTAGCCCGTCTCAAAACGCACAAGACTCAATGAAAGGGCTCTGTGGCTTGGACAAAGAGAACTCAGTAGGAAAGTTCAGAAGCAGCAACAACTGGAAGTTTATGGTTATTGTCTCATAAGAAGTAAGGGTAGCTATGGCCATCTTTCTCCTGCTCGATAATAAATCTCAGAGCCTCACAAGGCCAGCTAAGGGTTGTTTGGATAGTGACTAACTGACGGACATACACACACTATGCTGAGGCAGTCCTTACCTCTGTGACCATGCCACCAGGATCACTGGCTATGTTAGTGATTCTAGCTTGATATATGTGAACCAGGCCTTAGAAAGATTGTGACCTTTGTTTATCATCACCCAGATAAGATTATAGAGCCAAGTTCCAAAACTTTATATTGATGAATACATATGATGTGTATGATGTATATTCTGTATATTATGAATCATACTGTGCTTCCAGTACTTCAGAAGCTATGGCAGGCTTATTGCTGTGAGTTCAAGGCCAGCCTGAGTACGTTCTGGGCCAGTCTGGAGTTACAGAGGAAGAACTCGTCTCGATAAATAATAAATAAGTAAGATATGTCCAAACAAATAAACCCTCCCTATTCTGACCAGAACTTGATCTGTTGACTGCTGAGACTCCACTGTAGACAATTAAACAAAGTAACAACAACAAAGTCATTGTCTTTTTCTGAGTTATCCAAACCATGTTTGTACTTTATCTTTGAACTCAGATGTTCAAAATTAAGATCGCAAGAGGTTTTCACCACTTACAGTCCACAAGTGAGAAATGCGATGTGTTGTTAAGATGCACATCTAGTCTGAGGCCACTCAACCCACTTTATAAGACACAGATTTTAAAAACAAACTCAGTACCTTTTATCTTACTTTTTTTTTTTACGACAGCCTCACTCTCTCCCTAGATATTTTATGCTATATTTTTTCGCAAACAAAAAGATTCTAAAGTTCAAGGTCACCTTTCTAAAACTAATAATGTAGCACAGGATTTCAATGAGTGAGAAGCAGAGTCCAGGATAAGGTTTGGCTCGGGACAAGTGCAAGCAGGGCTCTAAGCTATCTGGAGGGTATCATTAGACTGCTTGAGCCCAAATGGGAAACTGTTCTTCAAAGAAGAGCTATGTTGATTCTCTGTTAAAATGAATACTATTAGCTCAAATGAATAGGCTCTGTTTGGTATTACGTGATGATGATGATGATGATGATGATGATGATGATGATTTCCCTTTGTGCTTTGCTCTGTGCCTGGCCATGAATATCCACACCAGGGGCTTCACTCACTTACCCTCCAGTTTCCAATTGTGCTTGGCACACCCATTAGGGAACTAAGGCAGGAAGAAATAGACCCAGCTGTGGTCTCTCGTTCCCTATTTCTCTGTATGTGAGGCCTCAATTTGATTTAGCCTAAGGATAATCACAGCTCCTGTCCAAGAAGCCCACTCTCAATTTTCTCAATATGGATTCCTTCCTCCCTTAATATATGAATCCTGTTGCTTAGTCTCAAACTTTAAGGCTTAATTCAATGTTTCTTACCTCCAGGAGACCCCAAAGCCTCATAGAGTAGGAAGGATTTAACTACCAGCCTTTCATGCCATAAAAAAAACATGCAGCAATCTAGATCCCCAGAGACAGATTCTTAAATTAGATGTTGAGCTTCCTGAAGACAGGGATCAATATTGTTTATTTCTTTCTCCTCGGTTCCTGATGCACAATTTACACACAGTAAATGTTTATTGAGTTAATGAGTTATCCTGGGTTCTCCTGCTTTCCATACATCTAAGCTTTTCCTAAGATAAACACTGAAGCACTCACTTATTTTAATTATTTAGAGCAAAACACATCTAAAAACCAAACAAAGACAAAACAAAAATGTCACCCTTTGAAGGAACGCACACACACACAATAATACATTTGAATTCAAACATAATTTGGTGACACATTTATGAGTACAAATTACCATACCATTGTGCTTAAATGATGACCAATGCCTGGAGAAACTGAGGCACACAAACTCTTTGATCCTAGACTGTTCTCATATGGTTTTCTACTTTGAAACCTCATTGTCTTGATATTGCAGTGACTACACTGTCTCCTCCTACTTAAAGTCTGTAATGGGCACCATGAATATGGTTATCAGCTAGTCATAGATGTTTGACTTTAAACAAACATATTTATTTATATTTTTATGCATGGGTGTTCTACATATATCCCTACCTGCCGGAAGAGAGCATCAGGTCTTGTTATAGATGGTTGTGAGCCACCATGTGGTTGCTGGGAACTGAACTCAGGTCCTCTGGAAGAGTAGTTGGTGCTCTTAACAGCTGAACGCTCTCTCTAGCCTTCAATCATAGACGTTTGAATTCTTTGTAAAAATAATAGCAAATATTAAGTATTATGTGTAAATACTGAGGGGTCCTCAGGAGCACTGCTATGATGTTTTGTACTTTGCCTTTTGTGGTAGTTTGAATGATAAATACCCTTCATAGGCTGTCTGGTGGTGGTGCTCCTGCTTACTGAGGTTACAGAGAGGTGCTGCCTTGTTGGAAGAAGTACACCATTGGGCAGGCTTTGGGAGCCCTTGAGAGTTTAAAGCCTTACTCCACTTCCAGCTTCCTCTCTCTGATTGGTGCTCGGGCTACCATGCCTGCCTGCTGCCATGTCTCCCCACCATGATGGACTCTTCTTATTCCCCTTAGAAACATGCACCAGCAGAAACATTTTCTTCCATAAGTTGTTTTGGTCATAGTGTTTGATCACAAAACCAGAAAGGTAACAAATACAGCTTTTTGTTTCTTGGCATTTTAGAAACGATGTTAGATCTAAGGAAACACTGATACCTCAGAATGTCTTGTGGGAAAAAAAAATCAAACATCTGCTTTCCTGGCTAACTGAGGCCACCTGGGCTTATCACAGCTTTGGAGAGTTTTAATGCCTGTAGTTTGATCTCAGGTCATTTAATATAGATACCCGCAGGAATCAGAAATAAAGAATCCAGACCGTGTATAGGGTCTGTCTTCAAGTAATGAAGAGATGGAGGTGGTAATGGTGATGCTCATTGTGAGAGAGGGAGGTGGATAGATAGGTCCTGGAAGTTAGTCTTTACTTTTCAATACGTGTCAAGCAAAGGTCAAGTTCTCTTTGGCCCTTAGATTGCTGATCTGCAAAATGGGAATGAGTGAAAAATGCTGGCACAAGATATTCCATGTGGCCCCAAGAATGAGAAAAACAGGCAGAAATATTTTGTGAGCAAATATGTAACCTGAATTCTTGTTTATCATAGTAATGATGACGATGAAGGCCAGCATCCAGGACTCACAGTGAATGTCATGTGTGTGTGTGTGAGTCTCTGGGGGAGGTATTTCCAGAGAAACTAGGTGGAATTCACAATGTAACTTGCTTGGACATAAGGACTAAGTCTGAACATATTCTTCTAACTGGAGGCCTGAGTCAATATCATCTAATCCGGAAACACCTCTCTCTCATTCCCTTATTACTAACTCTGAACACTTGGGGTCCGAAAAGGCACCCTGTGCTGCTACGGTTCTCTTCATCAATGTGGCTGCAGGAGACTCAGGACTGACTTGAACTTTCAGCGGAGTGATTGGATCCTGACCTTCTCTAAGCCGCTCCTTATTCCTTTCCTCTCTCTAGATGCTGATCTTTTTGTGTTGAATTTGAATCCAATGTGAGAGTCATTCTCTAAATTTAAGCTAATTCAGCTTATTTTTATGAGCAGGAAAGAGGAGTAAATAACGAATGAGTGAGAAATAGATGAGGAAAATGAATGAATACTAGAACTCTAATTCACGAACTGTGAACATTAGCGCATGTTCTTAGAAATTATTTTAGAGATCAGGATAATTCCATTTGAGGGAGGCAGACAGGCTGTGACAAACAAGTGTGCAGCCATATCATAAATGCATAAAGGAACCTCACTGAAGAGGACAAAATGAAAAAAAAATATTGAGGAGAGTAATGTTGGAGTTGGGTAGTTTGTAAGAATTAGAGCAAAAAAATGGTATAAATCATACTTTCTGTCGTTAAAGTAATTCTCAAGATCCAAATCAGGAGCAGAAGGAGAGAGAGCACGAGCAAGGAACTCAGGACCGCAAGGGGTGCACCCACAAACTGAGACAATGGGGATGTTCTATTGGGAACTCACCAAGGCCAGCTGGCCTGGGTCTGAAAAAGCCTGGGATAAAACCGGACTCTCTGAACATAGCGGACAA
>NC_022011.1:7221610-7267449 GCF_000317375.1 Microtus ochrogaster
GGCGGTGGCGGGGTAGAGACAGAAATCTTTAATAAATAAATAAAATTAAAAAAAAAGTAGAGTTACAGGTAACCAAGGAGAGAAAGGTAAATGAATCATGCGTTAGCAAATTAGTCCTAGGGACTTCAGTATGTTTAGCTTAGAGCAGATATAATAGAAATTTATGGGGGCATAAGTGTATGCATATATAGAGATCATACACACACACACACACACACACACACACACACACATACGAGTTTTCAAATTTGTTTTGTTTTACTTGGCCAATTGAGAAGGCCTGAAAGTAATAGCACTGCAATGGCAAAGTGAAGAGCTAGTACCAAATCTTGGCTTCTGATACCGTACTCCAGTAAAAGAAACCAGGAACTCTTGAATAAATTAAGGCCTCTAGAATTGGCGCAGGAAATATGAAAGATGACCCTAGAATAAAATGTAAGAAAAGCTCAAATAGAAGAATAAACTTATATTGATAATTTTTTTTTTTGGCCAAGTTGCCCAAGAACCCATTGAAGGAGCTCCCAGTGGCCAAGACTGATAATTTTAATATCGAGATTAGCCTGTATTGGATGAGAACCCCAATTATAAAATGAATATCCATGAGTTTATATTTATCTAAATAAATAGTTGGCAGAATTAATGGGAATGTGGGTCTTTGCTAGAGAAGACCAAATACTTGGTTTTCCTAGATATCCTGTCTTCAAAAAGGGAATACGACTTCCCATTTCTTATGCTGCTATCGCAAAGTCATTTCCTTCCGATTCTGTTGGAATGAAAGCAGCAAACAGTAAAATGTAGCAAGGACTCCCTCATTTAAGTCCAACCATCAAGACCAACGTCAACAGTCATAAACTGCATTCATAGCATGTATGTGCCCTTGCTAGTGATAGGATTGATACCTTATCATTCTACTCTTCAGTGTGCATGAATGCATAGGCGTGGCTAGGCGTACATAAGCCCACATAGACATACAAACTCTGTATCTTAGTCCAGTCTTAAGAAAAACAACAAGCACCGAGATAATCCAAGATATTTGCTAATATTTCTTAAAGCTCAAGACAGTTAAAACTAGAAAAAACTTGATGAACTTCCACAGTTAAATCCAAGTACTGGAGACATAATTACTCAGGGCTAAGAAAAACAGAATGTACCTTAGGATTTAGTTACTGGCCTGTGTAGACTGAATATTAATTGTTAGAAAGATACAATGACAACGCAGAGTGCTACTAACAGTGAAGCTCGGGTGCAGGACCCATAGGAATAATACACTGTCACCTCAACTTCTTTGTAAATGTAGAACTGCTTTTTAAAAAGCCTCTTTCTAAAATGAAATAGTTATAGATTTATCTTTATAAATTATTGAACAACCGATGATTGTTGTGTTTAGTACGGTCGCTGCACTATAAAGTTGCTATTTTCATTTGCCTGTTCATGCAACTTGATCTCTGACCTTCAATAAGTGTCATGGTTGTCTAGTTTATGTAAACCAATAAACATCTTGGCTGGAGCCTTGTAGGCTTTCAGTGATTGTTTGGACCTACAGCGATGAGAATGTTGGTAGTGATGGCTAGGGGGATTTTATTTTTAAGTACACATGTGTGATGACATATTCTACTGGAAGGTGATGTGAAGGCCCCCCTGCTCTATACTAAGAATGGCCTGGACGGTATTTGAAGACAAGGTATGAAAAAGGTAGAGAAGTCATTCATATGAGGGTGTCCATAGAATCCTAGGTCTTGAAGCATCAGACAGATTTTCAGGATATGCAAATAATATGGAAATCTAAAATGATAGGAGAGATGCAAAGTTGGAGTGATTGGCAGTAACCGGATCACAAAAGGCATGGGACTCAGGTGCCTGAGACTCCTGCTGGTGACCAGAAAGTAGGAGAAATGTTGAGATTCTTTTCTCTGGAGAGAGGGAGCTGCATTTGCATTCTGAGTAGACTCACTCCAGCTGTGGTGTGGCACTGGAATGGACTTCAACCAGATGGGCTGCTGGAAGGCCATGGCCACTGAAGCTGTTTGAAAAGCGTGGGGTTTTCCTGGGGCGGGAGTGGGGGGGGAGCAGTTACAACCCTCTGACTTCCTAAGTCAACTAGTCCTTTCGACGTGCTGTCTAAGTATTCTCTTTTTATGAGCATTAGCTGCAAAGGTAGAAGCAACTTTGGCACAGAAATGCATCTGCAAGATGGAGAGAAACATTTCCTTTTCCGACCAGCTCTTGTTCCAGCCTTCTTTGCCAGGAGAGGAGAATGCAGGCTAGAAGCGAAGAATTGGCACCGTTTCAGAAGCTGCCATGCCTCTTCATTTCAGAAGCTCTCCTTCCCATGGGTATGAAGCTATAGGATTGTGTAGAGGCTAAGGTTTTGGTTCACCTTCCCATATAAGTGTACCCTGGCCAACTGGACACTAAACTTTAGACAGAAGCAGATCACTCAGAATGGCAGAAGCGTTAGGAAACCGAGTTTGGTGACTAGGTATCTGATTCCTTACTGCGACTTGAACTGGCCAGTGGTGGGGTGTCTTCTCTACAATTTTAGGAGCCTACTTAGAAAATTCCTAATTACAAGGAGTAGTCAAATACCTAGCCTTCCCACATCCACGCTTACCACGCCTACCACCCTCACATGTCCCACCACTACCACCATCAGCAAGACCAGCATCACATTCAGATTCCTAGATTCAACATTTCAGTACGTAGAAAAATGCAACTATACAAAATCACTTTTAACTTTAAAATATCAATAGAAATGACATCTGAAGAATCCTAAGCATTTCGGGCTTATAACTTTGATAAACCCAATGCCTGGTACAAACAAGGTACTTAAAAATGTCTTCTGTGTGAAAATTTGTCTATTATTTTTATGTTGTTTGCCTTTCTATTGTGTGTGTTACACTCAAGAATATGTAAACAAGGGATCCTATATGGATGCGTTTCTGACCTCTGACAAAGGGTAGATTAAAGAAATTAAGTAGACTTGTCACAATATATTGAAAGAACTGCAATTTTATTAATAGGGAGTTCATCTACATTCTAAAATGTACCCATGATCCGTTAGAAGGGGTTTAGCTCTTTAACAACTAAACCTACTAGAGAATGAGGAGATTCTTTCATGAAATATTTGTCTGCCCATCGTCCACCTATCCATACTCTATCCGTATTCTGTGTATTATCTGTCATCTACCTATGTATTATCTATCTATCTATCTATCTATCTATCTATCTATCTATCTATCTATCTATCTATCCATCCATCTATCTATCTACCTACCTATCATCTGTCTATCATTTGCTACCTATCTAATCTGTTTATTTTCCTTAGCCCAGCTACAGTTTCTATGTTGCCTTTTGTGCATCAGGCCAAACTGTTCTCTCCAACACAGATGCTATGTTTTATTTGCGGTCCTTGTCCACGTTAGTTAGTATTATGGTTGTTTAGGGCCTGTTTAGGCAGCCACGTTCATGAGACTTCATGGCTGTAGCTTTATTAACACTTCTAGAAAACACAACCTCACAGCTAACTTCTTGTTCCTCTGGCTCTTGCAGTCTTTCCACCCTCCTTTCTGAAATGACCCCCAAGCTTTCAGTGCAGGGATTGTGTTAGGTATGTTTATTGCCTGGGGCTCTGCATCATACTGTCTCATAACCTGCGTTTTGAACAGTTGTGCTTTTTGGTAATGGTCTCTGCCTGTTGAAAAAGAGAAGGGTTTTTTTTTGAATTATATAACACAGGAAATGTCATAGAGACTAAACAGGTTGCATTTATATATTTAGAAATATCTATATCTATGTAATAACAATTAAAGGAAAAGAGGTCATAGATTTGAGAGAGAGCATGGGAGGCACTGGAGGGAGGAATGGGAAGGGGAAAATGATTTAATTATGTTAGACTTTCAAAGTAAATTGTTAAAGATTTTCAAGCATTTCTTCTTTCCATGTCAGGATGCCCGTGTCTCTTACTTGAGCTTGCTTTTCTCCTGTTAGATGCCAGCTGCCTTTTCAGAAAAGATTCTTCCTTCAAACAATAATGAAACAGAACAAAACTTAGTAGTTTAGTTTTAGAATTTGCTGTTTGTTTTCCACACACAGCTCCAAGAAGCTGTATGCACAGAATGTCTTCAGCAGCTTCTCTCATACCATGTGGGGCAATAACTCCTTCCTGGAGCTTTGGTGCTGGGGGATTTGGTGGAAATTCTGGTAATGGGAAAATATTTTTGGTTAAATAATTTGTTTCCTGACTGAGACACGATGCTGTGTTTGGATGGGTGAAGTGTAATTTACGAGGGAGCAGTGCTGCTTCCCAGGAGCTTCTTACCAGGGTGAATCCCATGCCCCACCTTGAACCTATTCAGTTACAGCCCTCATTTGAACTAGGTGTGGACGAATCATTTGAGAATCATCAGTCGTGGGCAATGCTTGCAACCCTTAGTTGGAGACTGAGACAATCTAAAGAGCTTTTAAAATACCAATACCAGGATTCCATAGCTAGAGCTTTAGATTCATTTGATCTGACGTTGTTGTCTGAATATTGAGCATTTCCAAAAGCTTCCCATGTCAATCAAATAATAAGCCAAGGTTGAGAAACATTGATTCAGTCAACTTTCTCATATAAAAATAGATGAGTTGTTACTTTTCCAAAGTGAGGGATTCACCTCTGAGCTGCCAGCAGGGCCCCACTGAGAGTAAGAACCAAGCAACATTTACCCCACCACTTCAGAAATACCTTCTCTTTCCCCATCTTTCTCAGGGATCAATTCGTCCTAATAACCTAAACTTCTCCTACTGAATTCACCTTGATGATATGCAAGAGCCTCTAAAGACTATTTGGTCCTCTATGATTCTACTCACCAGTGGTAGCTGGTTAGAGCCCGTGTAGACGCTGACTGTGAAAACCAGACTTTATTCTCTAGACATTGGTGGTGGGGCTGCTGGTGGGTGGGGCCATCTATTTCACCACGGGTATTAGGAGCAGAGAGATGCTGCTATGGGGCCATGAAGAAGCCATGAATCATGTGCAGAGACGGGAAGAGGCTGGAAAACAGAAGCAGTCAATCATGAGGCTTATTTATGTCTTTAGCCCTGGTTTCCAGGCCCTTCCCTAGGCTCCACCGAAATTGTCATCCCATTATTTAAGGAAGCATCCCCACTCCTGATAGAACAGCCGCATTCTTCCCTAAGCCAGCTCAAATTAGGTGTAGCCTAAATCATTTTTAAAAGTCGTTACTAATTCTCCCACTTTATTTTTTCTGCTCGGCTCCCATTAGCACACATGGCAGGTCATCAATGAAACTCATAGTTAAGCGATGAGCTTATAAGCTGTCCAACCTAAAGGGGGAATGAGGAATATCCACACACCAAGGTAGTTCCAGTGACATTAAAAGACCCGTGACTGGGGCTCCGAACTGCACTTTTCTGTAAATGATTAAGTTGAATTCATCCAATGTTCTCACTTATTAGGTGAAAGAAATTGGGGCTCAGAGTGGTGAACTGGATTTCCCTGGTTGTGTACAAAATAGTCACTCTGGAATTCAAGTACCCCTCTCCCCTCTCTCTCTCTCTCAAATATTAATCATTTTTATTTTATGTGTGTAGATATTTTGCCTGCATTGTGTGTCTGGGTACCCAGTGAGTGCCTGGTATCTTCTGAGGTCATCATAGGGCACAGAATCCCATGGAACTGGAGTTACAGGCAGTTGTGAGACACCATGTCGGTGCTGGAAATCAAATCTGGTTCCTCTGGAAGAACATCCAGTGCTTTTGGCTGCAGAGCTATCTCACCAGTCTTACCTATGTGTTAATTTAAATATAAACACAGGTTATAACATTGATAATGGATGGATGGTATAAGAGGAAGTAAATCTGAAGAAGTGATCAAGGACCATGAATGGAAAATCTCAACACCAATTAGAAGACTGATCATATATCAGATTCATCAAAGTGTCTTAAAGATGCTCTTCCCCAGATCTCTGTGGAGGACATGTTGACTTTTGATGATTTGCAGTATAACTTGATGTGTGTATGTGTGTGTGTGTGTGTGTGTGTGTGTGTGTGTGTGTGTGTGTGTGGTGGTAGTAGTAGCAGCAGCAGCAGAAGTAATAGTAGTAGTGAGAGGGAGGCTGCTTGTTTGTTCCCAGCTGCCCAGACTCCCAAAATAATCACACAGAAACTATATTATTGAAATCACTGTTTCGTCAATCACGTAAGTGTATTGCTAGCTAGCTTTTACATCTAGTATTAACCCATTTCCACTATTTTATATTTTACCATAAGGCTTGTGGCTTACTGGCAAGGTTCCAGTGGGCAGCTTGCATCTTTGCCCTCTGGCGGCTCCATGGCATCTCTCTGACTCTGCCTCCTTTCTCCCAGCATTCAGGTAGTTTTCCCCACCTAGCTCTGTTGTGCCCTGCTATAGGCTCATAGCAGTTTCTTTATTCATTGACCAATAAAAGCAACACATATACCAAGGGACTTCTCACACCGTACGTGCACTTTCAGTCTGACTTTGTCTGAAACCATTTGCAGAATATAGCAGTGAGCCATCACTTTGCTGATGCATCATCCCTTGGGAATATTTAACTTTTTCATATTTAAATTGATGCCTGCCTTAGAATGTACGTGATCCCTTGAAATAGCCAGTGGCAAACTTACCCTATAGTGCTGATTCATTTCCAACTGTTCTGTACTATTTGAAAAACAAGCTTGTAAGATCCAAGCATTACAACTAAGTGGGCTTTGCTTATTCCCATTGTTTCAGGT
Organism: Microtus ochrogaster; assembly: GCF_000317375.1. NCBI lineage: Eukaryota > Metazoa > Chordata > Mammalia > Rodentia > Cricetidae > Microtus > Microtus ochrogaster. The sequence continues at coordinate 7,228,370 of NC_022011.1, forward strand.
GACTGGGCCACAGCAGACTTGCTTGGCAGGCACAGGTAACTAAAACACTGTACACTGGTTGTGTACTCAAGAACAGAATCTCTGTAGAACACAGTGGCCGTGACAATTCCCTCTTCATAGACATGGAGCTTGAAGTGAGGATGCGGCTTTTGTTTGCTGTTCATGAACTTAAACTTTTAGCTTCCTCTGGAAGCATTTCTTGAGTGCTGACTTCCTGACTCTGCTTTTGCCCAGTTTTTTTGATCTCCATGTGTTAGTGTGCTACTGAGCATCTCAGACTGTACCGCCGTGCACCTGCTCTCGGGGCTTTCACGCTGCAGGACCAGGTTCCCGGAGTAACGAATGCCAGCCTTCAACTTGATCCTCATCTCAATGGAGAGCTCATGGTCAGCTGCACCGCGATCCAGCGCACATGCGCATCGCTTGCATGCGGGCTCATCGGCCTTTGAAAACGTAAGTAACGAAGCCTGTATCAAACACTGTTGCTGCAATAAATGCCCCAGAAAAACTGATGGGAAGGAAGATTGATTGTGCTCAGCTTCAGAGGTTCTTGACCATTGTGGTGGGGAGGGAGGCTCATATCATGGCATCAGAAAAGGAGAGCACACACATACACACAGTGAGGGAGGAAAGGAGGGAGGGAGGGCAGAAGAGATGACAGAGAGAGAGAGAGAGAGAGAGAGAGAGAGAGAGAGAGAGAGAGAGAGAGAGAATATGAATGAATTACTGAATTACTGCACTAGCAGGTTTCATTTCCTTTTGTTCCTCCCAGGTCACCTCCTTATAGGATAGTTCCACTCAAAGTGATGATGGGACCCTCCTCCCTTAGTTAATGCTCTCTAGTAATATCACAGACCTATGCAGAAGTATGATTTATGAATCTCCTAAGTAGCTTTTACTCCAAAGAAGCTAACAAGACTGCCACTATATGATTCAGAGAGAAATAAATATCACCTACCTTTAGTCCCATCCGGATTTTTGATGGACAAGGGTGTGGGAATGCATGCAGCCTCCCCAACCACGTGCAGATACAGTTTAATTTTCCGGCTATGATCTGGCTCACAAATATCTAGTCAGAGAAGGTTATCTCTCACTCAGCTGCTCAAATTATCTAGTGCCTGTGATGGAAAACAGCCTGGAGTGGTCGGTTCCTTCAGAAAACGAGTATCTCCTCCAGTATGCAAATCTATAAAACAGTTTCATGTTAAGTAAAATTCATAAAGACTGCCTATATCTATATTGAAAAATATGAAAGTGAAGAAACATTATTTTAACTAATCACATTCTGAAAAAAGTATATCTGAAACAATCATATATCCCTTAAGTTAATAATGAAAATTATAGAAAATAGATACATTTTCAAGCTGAGATAGTCATGATAGGAGCAAAACTCTAGGTTATTAATATTCAATGCCTTTTAAATGTTTTAATTTATTGCATACCATCAAATTATAGTAATTAGATCCATTTTACAGAAGGGGAAAAACTAGGCAAAGAAAGACTTAAATACTGACTCTTTCAAAGTCCAGTTCCACAGCAGCAAATCTAGGGTTCAGAACTACCAAGATATTAAAGTATGCGCATCACTGATTACCTTATGAGCCACAGAATCTCAGGGTGGGTCTCTGCTACCTGTGAGTCAGCAAATGCAACCCCAAACCTGAGGACCCATACTTTTAGCTATTTTACTTGCCCTGTTTCTGAAGAAACCACAGCAGCCTGTTAGATGTTAGGGAAGGCGCTTGGAAGGGGATGTGGAAGACATTTGCTTTACTTTGGTTACTAAGTTCTGAGTGGTCACACCTATTCTGTGTTGATTGGCTTTCAAGGATAACAGAAGTCACCAGGTAAGGGGATTCTAAGTCATTTTAATGCTTAGGTTTTTGGTTTTTTGTGTATTTTTTGTATGAAGACAATAAGAAAATATGATTAATCAGGACATGCTATTTTTTTTAAATCTCACTGCAAAATATAGCTGTTACAAAATAATGCCAGGAAAGCCTCCCCAGCAGAGAGCTGCGCATTGTGTCTGCCGTGAAAGAGCCTCTCTCGCGGCCAAACAAATGATTCTTTCATCACCCAAGGAACTACCCCTCCTCTCCTTAAATTGCTAGCATCCATCACCATTGGCACAGACATGGTAGCTTTTCAATTCAGAGCCCCGGTGTGATAATTGGTATAATTTCCTGGAGATAATGCAGAGGTTAATGAGGTGCACGGAGCTCTAGGCCATCCACTTTCATTTGCAACTCAGGACAGGGAGCAAGGGAGACACAGACTCAGAGGAGAGGGAGGAGAGCAGGTTATCCCAGAACACCGGAAGGAAACACGTTGCAGGTGCAGTTATTGCAGGTGCATGGGGAAAGCCTGGGTCCAGACTGAAAAGCACCCCAGCTGGTCATCAATGGCTTCTTCGCTGCAGAGGGGATTCCCTACTTCTCTGAACCTGGAAGAGACTCCACGGTATACATTAGGTCATTCTGACTCTACCCCATGGCTAGTATTCTTGAAGATTAAAAACAAACAAACATAAAATTAAAAAAAAAAAAAAACCTTATTTCTTGGGTTTGATCCCTGTACCACGAAAAAAAAAATAGATAAATAAAAAACAATAAAGGTAAATAAATGAGTTTTTCTGAAAATGTTTTGCATATCTAACTTTCTAGATGTTCTTGAAGTAAGTTAGAATACCTAAGTCTCTAACAACCCACCGAGTAGAAGCATGCGGACTGTTGGTTAAACCAGTTTTGTGAACTAATGCATCTATGGAAGCTTTTTTGCTTTTCTTTGTCTTGAGAAATTTGATGCACTTTCTCATCACTTCTAATAGAACCACTGTGCTGTATTATATTTATTGAAATGTTACCTGAGAAATGCCAGTATAAACAAAAGCGAAGACTCTCAACTAGACTGTGAAGCTTATGAAAGCATTCATTGGTTCAAGTAACACAAATTGGTCATGTACGTTGAGGCCTGGGGCAGGTTTTGGATCTGGGGACACAGAGATGAAATAAACACTGTATACAGACCTCATAGCAAGGGAGAGAGAAGTGTAAGTAAACAATAAGGGAACAGAAAGGCAGGTTCAATGCGGAGGGAAGTCTCTGGCATTCTGAGAGCACAGACTGGGGTTCCTATTACAGAAGCAAACCGGAAAACCTGAACCTTGGCAAGAGGACAGAGATCTCATCCAAGAATGGGAGATGGCCAACTGACCAGCTCTGAGAGTCCGGGGAACTACATTTATTCTTCTGATTGATTTGCAAATGGATGCTGGTAGTGACATCCAGCTGGTGGTTTAAATCAGTAGTTAGTCATGTGATAAAAGACTCCTGAGGTAGAGGAGAGGGTCTCTTTCTCAGAGGCTTCAGGAGACACAGGCAACTGAGTGCTTGGGTAAGCACGCGGGGCATAGGGCAAGCTAAGGAGCCAGCCAGGCTGAGGCACAGATCATGGAGGTCCTTATGATGAGAGGGTAAAGGAGATGTTTGTTTCCTGATTTTTCTTGATTGGGGCAAGGGTAGGAATATTGATCTAGGTCTTTAAAAAAAAATGTGTTCTCTCAGTGTGGTGATTTCTCAGAAAATTGGAAACAACCTTCCTCAAGACTCAGTAATACCACTTTTGGGTATATATCCAAAGGATGCTCAATTGTACCACAAGGACATGTGCTCAACTATGTTCATAGCAGCATTGTTTGTCATAGCCAGAACCTGGAAACAACCTAAGTGCTCTTGGACAGAAGAATGAATAAGAAATAGGTGGTACATTTACACACTGGAGTACTACGCAGCAGAAAAAAAAATAATGACATCTTGAATTTTTCCGGAAAATGGATAGAGCTAGAAAACATCATTTTGAGTGAGGTATCCCAGACACAGAAAGACAATTATCACATGTACTCACTCATAAGTGGCTTTTAAACATAAAACAAAGAAAACAAGTCCTCAAATCACAATCCCAGAGAATTTAGACAACAATGAAGATCCTAAGAGAGACACGAATAGATCTAATCTACATGGGAAATAGAAGAAGACAAGATTTTCTGAGTAAATTAGGAGCATGGGGACCTTGAGGGAGGGTTGAAGAAGAGAGAAAGGTCAGGGAGGGGAGCAGAGAAAAATGTAGAGCTTAATAAAAATCAATTAAAAATGGAATAAAGAAAAATAAAACTGTGTTCTACCTCTAATCTGAATATATATGAAAATTTACCATTGTTCAGGGAAAGTGTCTTTTAGATGTCATTAGTTAAGATGGGGTCATTAGGATGAGTCCTGAATTCAGTGATGGATGTCCGGAGGGAAAAAAAAGAGGAAACACATAGAGACTGGGAGACAGAGGCAGGGACAGGAGCGAGATGGTGAGTGCCAAGAAGGCCACCACGAAGACGCCTACGAGAGAGACATGGCACAGATTCCCCTGCAGAGTTTCCAGGAAAACCCTGCCAACACTGTGGTAATCATATGACCAAAACCAGGGCCTTCTGATGAAGCCCTCCAAAGAGCTCCACAGGAAACTCTTCCACCAGGCTTCAAAGACTGCCCAGGACAGGTATGATCATATGATCATCCTATGCACTGTAAGAATATTTCATGTGAGAGTCCCCTCTGAATGCTATGGATATGTTTTATTACCATTGATTATTAAAAAAGCTCTTTTGGCCAATGGCTTAGTAGAGTATAGCTAGGTGGGAAATCAAATTAGAGATGTAGAGAGAAAGTAGGTGGAGTCAGGGAAATGCCATGTAGCTGCTGAAGGAGACAGCTGCCAGTTACCAGCCAGAACCTTACCGGTAGACCACAGCCTCATGGTGATTCACAGATGAATAGAAATGGGTTAATTTAAGAGTTAACTAGAAAAATGCATAAGCTATTAGCCAAACAGTGTTGTAATTAATATAGTTTCTGTGTTATTGTTTGGGTCAGAGTGGCCGGGAAACGAACAAGCAGTCTCCATCAACAACTATTATTATTATTATTATTATTACAATACTATGACCTCCAATGCCTGGATTCCAATTGTGCCACCAGGTGCCCTACTTGTGCCAAAGAAAATGTCCTAAAACATTGACAGCTACTCCGTGGGGACAAGCTCTCCCTTGTTCATGACTACTGTACAGAGTCATTGCTTGTTCTCTCGTGTGCTCATGTGGTCAGGTTTACATTCAGGCGTACATTTGCTCACCCACTAGCTGTTTGCTTTACACTATTTTTAGGTTCTGGGAATGCAATGGAAGCAGCCTTTAAACTATTTATCTTTCATTTTACATCTATTTATTTGTTTATTTATTTATATGAGTGTTTGTGTGTCTGTGTGTGTGTATGTGTTTGTGTGTATGTGTGTGTAGGTGGGTTTGTCTAGGTGGACTGGTGGATGGGAGAGTGTATGTATGTACTACAGTATGTGTCTGAAAGTTAGAAGACAAACTGTGGGAATATTTTCATCTTTCTACCATGTGGATTCTAAGAATGGAACCCAGGTCTTCAGGTTGGGTGGCAAGCACCCTTATCTGGTGAGCTGCTTCGTCTGCCCCGTGGAGACAGTCTGTGTTCATAATGTTTGCAGGGGGAATGGATTTCTCAGATTCTAGTGATACAATAGTGCAAACCATTTTACACTTAAATAAATGTCCATAGATGATGGACAGAATTCTGGGAACATGTGTAACCAAGGAGCCCTTCCCAAATAAAAGGAGGGAGCTCTGCTAGGAAACCTAAGAATATTAGGGGTGACCTAGCACAGGTGGAAGGCTGAGTAGCCAAATATGCTAAGAGCCTGTGATGGAGAGGAGCTCAAAGATCCTGGGGAAGGCTGAAAGGAAGATAAAAGAGGTTGTGGGCTTGCCCAGAGAGATAGAAAGAATGAGACCACAGCAGAAGGGGCAGAGCAGTCCCTGGTGAGGTGATTCATTCAACTCCAAGACTGTACTTAGAAAGCTATAAGAAAAAAAAATATCAACGTGAAGTCATTTGTGCCATCTGGCTCTAGGCTATTGGCTCTCTCAGTGATGCAGGTAGATATGGGCTTTCTGGAAGAGGTTATCTGTCTATTTGTTTATATATATATATAGTTTAATGAAGGGGTATCCAGAGGCCACCATGTCAAGTTATAAAAAATGTTCAGAAATCTCTATTTATGCCTGGTAGCTCTCTGAGGAAAATAGCACATTGTCCTGCAAGATAGATACAGCCAACACTTTCAACAGCATGGTTTTCCCTGGAAGGCCCTTGTGGAGATGGATGCCTTATATCACTGCCTACTGCTTTCATTAGAGAGAGACAAAGAGAGATAGAAGGAGAGAGAGACACACAGATACACACACAGAGACAGAGACAGACAGAGAGACAAAGACAGACAGACAGGTAGAGCCTTATTTAGTGGGTATCAGGATTGGACCACATTGTATTCCAAGCCCTACTGTCCAGGTTTGATGAGAAGGGCTATCAAGCAAGGGTTTGCCACTGAACACCAATGTTCTTTATCCTTGCTAAGAAGCTTCCTAGATGCAGCTCCTTGAGGATGACCCTATAGTGTGTTAGACTCTCAGCTTTAAAAAAGGTGAAATGCCTCTGACCTACATGCTTCATAGTTCTGTTCAGGTCAAATGAGAGTCCCATGTGTGAACTATTCTAGAAAACATGACACTCCTTGTGATACATGCTTCATTCTGGGCCCGAATGAAGCAGTCTTCCACCTGTAGATTCAGTGTTAAATTTTAAAAGTTCGTTGCCATTTTAGGCTTCAGGTTTTCTCACCTGTAGAAAGAAAATACTCCTGCTTACCAAAGGAATAAATTCATACAATTTAAAATGTGTGCATGAAGGTCTTAGCAGCACAACTGATGGGGTACATAGTTGTGATTACCAAGGATACAGTGAGATTTTTGGAAGTTTTACAGGGAGAGATGGAAAGCAAATGGTTTTGGAAGCTGAACAACTTGGTGTTCAGAAGCAGGTGCCAGTAGGTCCTGTGACTCCTGCCTGGGCAGGATCCTTCCTGGAAATTTCTGTGCATCTTTCATCCCTAAAGTGTATAGCACCATCACTGGCTGTGTCCCTCTGAGGATTCTTAGCAGTGTTTCTTTGAGCTAAGGTTTCCTAGGTTTCCCAGTGGAGAGAAACCATCTCTTTCATCTTTCTGGTCCTTTGGGATTTTACCTGGCCTTTCTCACATCATTTTGTCACTTCTTATCATTTCTGACCTGTTGTAGCAGCTTCCTTACTTGGACCACAAGCTTGTTGCAGGTAAGGGCTGAGGGAGGGGAATTGCTACATCCTTCTCATGGCCTTCTAGAACATCTGTCTCTGAGCATCCCTGGTTTTCTTTCTTTCACAAAGCTTACCCTGGTATGGATGTCAAATGCATAGCTGAATAGCTGAATTCAGAAGTAGGCAGTGTACAGGACCATGCGAGACCTCGAGGGAACCAGTATCATTTAAGGTAAAATCAAATATACAGAATAATCATAAGTCTTGACAAGTAGCATTAAAAAGAATAAAATGGAATAGCCCCATAGACACGTTTCAGAGGCAATATTTTAGACTAAGGAACATTAGGGTCCATGGGATTTGCCAGGGAGCTTGACACGATGACTATGAATAGGCATTCTTGGTGTGGCATGGAAGCTTTTTATCCTCTTCACGTCTCAAGGTCATTTCCTTTCCTAGAAATCCAATCTGGTCTCCCTGACCTCTTCAGCAAGGAAAGTAGCTTCCTTGGACTGCTATATGCAATGACACGAACCTGGAAACTAAAATAGCAAACCTTAGAAATGTGTTCTCTCGCCACTGTAAAAGACAGAATTGCGAATTCAAGATTTCACCTGTGCAGAGAGAGCTCCTCATGAAGACTCACAAGGAAGGTCCTTCTTGCCCTCTGTCTTCCATGGCACCCAGCTTCCTCTGTTTTAGCAGCTCCCCCCTAAGTATCTCTGCTCTCACATGAATTATCTATGTTTGTATGTTCTCTTCTGCCTTCTAAGATGTCTGGTGATAATATTTGTCTTTGGATTTAGGGACCGTTTAGATAATCCAGGGTGGCCTCAGCTGGTACTTCTTAAATACATCCATGAAGAAGACCATCTTTCCTGATATGGTCACAGTCACTGATTCTGGAGGTATACTTGGAATGTTTAATGTGGATTGTCAATCTGACTAGGATTAGAATTACGTAGGAAAAAGTCTTCTAGAATCACTGGCGAGAGTATTTCCAGGGAGGTCTAACTAGGTGAGAAGATCTGCCCTGGATGTAGGTGGAAACATGTCATGAGCTAGGAGGTCCCAGGTTGAATAAAAAGGATTAAGTGTATGGAACACAGACATTCATCTCTTTGTTTTGGTTGTAGAGGCCACATGACCAGACATGATGCATTCCTGCCACCCTGCCTTTGTCGCTAAGATGGACAGGAAGCAAAAACAAATACTTCCTTAAGCTGCTTTTGGAACACATTTTTTCTTTGTAAATTTGCAGCAATAGGAAAAGTAATTTACAGAAAATGTATACCAAAGAGGAGGACCTTTGTTGCAATAGACATACTCATGTGGTTCTTAAACTTTTACAAATTGGTTATTTATTTATTTTACGTATCTGTCTGTGTGTTTGTTTGCTTATTTATTTATGGAGAGTTTGAACCTGTGACTAGAGAAACCCTAACATTTTAAAATGAAGCTTAATGAGCAGTTCTAGTGGAACTTTGAAAAACTATAGCATTGAGAATAATGTTGACAGTGGGGACCCAGTTCATGTCTCAAAGGGGGAAGGCAGATTTGCTTAAGAGTTAGACTACTGATGAGTCATGCTACACTTTGCCTCAAATCTGGCTGTATTCTAACCTTAGTCTAAAATTTTGAGAGAGGCTGAACTAAAAGATGACAGTCTAAGGAGCTGGTTGGAGATTTCAGGATAGCGTTTCCATCCAGAAGGCAGCATGGTGTTACTCACTGACCTTAGTCAGAACCACAGTGGGAAAGACCAGAAGTATGTGAAAAATGCGTGGTTTGAGGGGGAGGAAAGGAATGAGGGCAAGTTTAAGCTGAAGACAACATAGGCACATAGGAAGTCAGTAGAATTGACTAAAGGCATACCATTAAAAAGAAAGCTCCCGCTCTGCACTAGGGTTATGAGAAACCCACGTAGAGAGTGTGAGAAAACTCCATCAAAAGATAACCCTGGTATATGGAAATGCCAACTCCTTAAAGGACAGAGCCTGAACTGAGCATGCCACCATGGGCTTACCTGCTCCAAAGTGGCCACCTAGGGAAGTGTTTCACTGGAGTTAACTTTAAAAAAAAATGTTTCACTGTCTAATAGATACCTCCATATTATAACACTGTGTGGTCTAAAAAGTCCACTGTCTTTTAGAGACTCTCGAGTGTCCTCTATTGGACACCAGAATAGTAGGGAAGCCAGGCTCAAGGGTCAGTGTTGCCCACGATTACAAAATAGAGAACAAATCGCCTCTTAGAAGCATTATAAAATAGAGAATGAAAACAAATCTCCTCTTGGAAACAACTTAAACACTAAACATACCCAGGTAAAGGTGAGAACCCCTGCTCACAGAAGAGAGCCCTGGTTGGTTTGCTGGAGTTTCTGTGCACAGAAAGCCACAGCTGAGAGAATTATTCGGACATTCTTCTTTCATAGTCAGTGTGTGACAGTTGTGTAGCTTGGTCTGGTTGTAAGGCTCCTAGCAGTGAGATCAAGCCCTGTCCCTGGCACTGAGAGTTAACTTTGAAGACGTGTCGATACTGCTGAAACCGAGGTTCCAAAGAGGGCCAGGCTATAACTTAAGCTGGCAGCAGAACTTGAGACAGTCATCCGTATGGCACTGTCTTTTCCGGAATGCAAGAAGTGAGAGTGAGTGAATCTTGGTTCCAGAAAGCCACTAATATCAGACAATGGTAGTCAGGTCAGATTTCCCCATAAAAGGCCCTGAAACTGGCTGGTAAAATCTAAGTTGTGGTACAGTCCCTAGGATGATGGAGATGCCAAGAATATGAGATAGCTCAGAAGGAAATCTTCAGGCACAGCCTGGAACTGACTCAAGAAAGAGATCACAAGTGCTGTGGGTGGGACTACTCAAGGTTATTAGAACCAAGTTGTGTCCATCATGAATCCCAGATGTCAGATGTCAACTACTGCTATGTAGCACTTCATGTTTACCTGGCTGGGTGTTAGCCTTGTTTTGTTTTGGTATGATTTTTTTTTTTGCCATTCTTCCATTCTTCCCTTTTGGAATGGAAATGTTTATGCTGTGCTATTGCATACTGAAAGTTATATAAAGTTATTTTAACTTTTAAATATAATTTATGAATTAGTTACTAATTTTAAATATGCATTCAATGAATTTTGATCATATTTATCTCCTACTCCTTCCTTTATCTCCTACCAAACCCATTCTCAGCCAACTTCACATTTTTTTCTTTACAACCTACCCACAGAATTCATTTTGTGTTGTTCTGCTGTCAGAGACCACTCATCCATTCCCAGCCGCTTAGACCCAAAATAATCACACAGAAACTATATCATTTGCAATACTATTTGGCCAATAGCTTAAGCATATTTCTAACTAACTATTATATCCTAAACTAACCCATCTCCATTTATCTGTGCACCACCTCAGAAGACACTTTGGGCATTTGAATACCATTGAAACTTTTCAAAACTATGGGGACATTTTAAGTTAGCTCAATGGATTTTGTATTAAGTGATAGACATGAGCCTCTCTCTGCGGGATCCAAGAGTGCAAAGTTAAAATTTAAAAGTGACATGTTTAGAGGTAACATTGACAAGGGGTAGATTTGTGATGGTTAATCTTTGGAGCTGGCATGGCATGAGTTGAGGTAGAATGTTTCTCCTTCCTCCATCAGTATCTACTTACCCAGATAATTCTAGATCCTATGATGGACTTTTACCAACCTTTCATTTGAATTGAGTGTACTTCTGTCTTTATTCTAAACCGTGAGGCTCTGACACCGTAACACATCTGTTTCAGTATTAGGCCCTGTCAGCTTCTCTCCACCTTCTCGAGACTCCCTTAGCCCCACTCACCTCATGCTCGGCCATAAACACAACACCCCTTTTCTAAGGGAGGGTGGCTGTCTTTGTACAAAGCAGGTCTTTTGCCCTCTGGCTGGCTATGAGCTCTGCCTGGGATTTGGGGCAAGAAAGTAAAATGATTGCCAGCTGGAAAAACAGTCCTGCTGCCAAGCCGTCCCAGAGTTCTGGAGAAGGGATCAAGTGTCAGAGGCCCATCTGCCTTCACTTTCATTCTGGTTTTAACTCAAATTCCTTTTATTTCTGCAACACATACATGCACGCACACACACACACACACGAGAGAGAGAGAGAGAGAGAGAGAGAGAGAGAGAGAGAGAGAGAGACAGAAACAGAGACAGAGACAGAGACAGAGACAGGGAAAAGAGAACCATGAAAAAGTAGAAACTATAAAACAAAATAACATATCATTTTTCCTTAGTATTTTTTTTCCTTTCCAAATCCCCTATTCCATTCAGACAAATACATGTTCTTCTCTGGAAGCCACAAACATATCCAAATAAGGACACGTACATTTACATACATAGCTAGAGTTTGTTTTCTTTGTTTGTTGTTTTTTTGCTTTTAAAATCACATATATGTGTGTGTATATATATATAATTTATGTATAAATATTTTTCAGTGCAGAAAACAGGCTCATACTTTATAGAGCATTCTCATTTCATTTTATCAGCAATGAATAACATGGAAAGACCTTCTTTACTTGGATGTACACATATGCCTCATTTTAAACAGTTACAAAGACCGTCACTCAGGTGAGGGATCAGGGTCTGTGCAATGATGTCAGATAGCTTCTGAGGGTGTCAGTCCATGCAAGGAGTAACCTTCTGACTCTCACCCAATTATTCACTCCTCCATAATTTTTCATGTAGCAAATGTAATTGGAATGCAATAAACATATACGAGATCATTTATACACATGACAATTCATATTGTATTAACCATCTAACATATGTTCTCTATGGCAATTTTATATAAAATCATGTACTCATTGTGTCTCAAGGTGGCTGTAATCTCTCCTTTATCCACAGGTAACTGAATCCTTAGTGTCTGATATGAACAGAAGAGAACTCAAATTCATGGCCCTGAGGAGCTTTATTTAAACTTGAGGACAGTTAGACCCATGTCCTTTTTGTTCAGTATTGAGCCTACTTTCCATAGTTTATCTTCTCTTGGACAGCCTGGCACAGGGTCTACTCTTTTGTCTCTGGCCCCTCCATCTTTTATGGCTACATTTGCCTTTCCTGAGTCAGTTCTCAATCCTTAAGGAGCAGCGGGAATATAAACATCCTATGGCTGGGTGAGTGCAGAGGGATGATGTGTCAAGCTTGGCTGGCTTCTCTGCGACTGCCACCCCCACCCCCTTGGGGCCCCTGTGTGTCTGCAGTACTTCCTGTGCGGCCTTCTCCTCCCACTATCACACTCAAAGGGAAAAGGAAAATAAACTTGGCCCAAATTTAGCCGGGGTTGACTTCTGGGTGGGCCTGAAATCAGTCCACTCCTGGCACCAATTACGATCTCCTGCTCTTTAGAATGGGCATTTGAGGGGAGCCACCCACAATGTTCCCACCGTGACATAGAGCAGGATTTTGCAGCGTTTCGAAAGCTTGAGTAGTATAATACTGACTATGACTTTTGTACACTGAATGTCCCGTGTTTGTAGCTTTGTAAAGCCTCTGGCCAATGTGAGCCTCTGTTTCCTAGTTATCAACCGAAGGGCCAGTAACACAGGTAGGATACCCTTGCCTTTTAAGCAGTTTGTTGAACATAGTTCATTTGGAAGCAGGAAATAAAAAATAGGAATAGAAGCTGTGTCTCCTCTGCTACTATGTTTCTAGAGCCTGCCTAGTCTCTGTGTGCCCTTTTCCTAACCCACAGGCACAGAAGAGATCTTCATCGAGCACAGGGAACAACACAGCTTCCTTGTAGAACAATTAAGAGGAAGAATATCAGAGCTGAGAGGTGTGGCACCTGCCCTTAAACCTAGCACCAAGAAATCAGAAGCTGAAGTGAGCAGATCATAAGCTTGAGGTCAGCTTGTGTTACATATGGGGGGATTTCTAATTCATATGGGAACCTGCAGACAAGGGCCACTTAGACTGATCTGGAATTGTTCCATTCAGTGTAAAATCTTTGCATACAAAGGACCAGAGTCTAATTATTTCTTTTTCTGTCTCTGTGGATGTTCTTTTCCCCAAGTATAGACATTAGTTTAAGTTTTAATATCCTAGGATTTTTTTTTTTTTTGCTGCCGAGGAAAAGCATCATGAGTAAGAAGATTATGCTAATTACAGGGTACCATGTTTATCTTTGTATATCACAGGGCACATTGGCCTTTCAGAGACACTGAGAAATTCTGCAATGAAAAAATGCTTTATTTTTCGAAGGACTTTCTAAAATTACTTGACAAAGGAATATTATCTTCTTTTTAACAACCCCCCCTCAGTGTAATTCACGAGCAGCACAAATAAACTTGTTTAACCCTTCATACTCCATTGAATATGAATAAATTTTTGAGTTCACAGTATTGCCCTCTCCAACATGCAGGCATACTTAGGCAGCTGCACAGACATACAAGCCTTTCCTGTAATTTTGGAGACTTTAACCCACTTATGGTACTGAAACTGAGCAGAAAGAAGGGCTTCCATGGTCATCATCAGTGCTTTCCAGTGAATAACCTTGGGTAAGCCTGGAGAATCCAGTTGATGGTTTTCTCCTGACATGGTGCGCTTGGTGTTAATATTAGAAGTGAGCTGGGGTAACTGTGAAGTAAACTGGTGTTTTGCTTTGTTCATTGTGTCGCAATTCATAGTTCTGGGAAACTAAGGCTCGTGGACTGAGAGTAACAGTGAACAGATGCCAGCTATTCACTTAGCTTACTAGTAAGAACCTCATTCATATTCAAACACACTCCATTCTGGAGGTCACTGGTCCCTGCGAAGCAAGGTAGGCCAGGCAGAGCTGGAATGCATCTGATTGTCAAAGATCCAGATCCAGAAGGCTGTCCTCTACTGTGCTCTTGGAGATCTTCCTCCCCATTGGAACTTGGACAAGAGATACTTGAGTTCACTGCCCATCTACCACTATCCTTTTCCGTTGTTGGGAAAACCTGGGTGTGGGTCACATGTTCCATGATAATGAAGAAAACAATCATCTGCTCTCACATGTATGTGATTATTTGCATGTATCAACGAATATTTGCAGGCACTGAATGCATATGTGCCAGGAATTGCAGATGTAAAGAGACAGAGGGCTATCTCTTGCCCCAGAGTTGATGCATCTTGATAATATGATAAAAAAATTATACTGAACATGAAGCTATTTGTCTTTGATCATCATCTCAGCTTCTCTATCTTGGCTGGATGACATTAACCCTTTACCCTCAGTGTTTTAGTTTTCTTCAGGAGAATGAGCATGAAACTCGTGGTCAAGGTAAATATTGGAAGTAAGCCAAATAAACTTCTCAATGTAACAGGTACTCATTCAATGGCATTTAAAAAAAAAATTACTATTACGCTAACCGTTAAGCAATGTTCATAGACCAAAAACGTCGGAAGGGCCCTCTCTATAGCAAGCAGCAAAGTTTCCACTCAAAAGTGTTGAGGGATGACTGGGACTAGAACTAATATAAACATTTAGGAAATTGTTAAACAGTCAACCAGTAAAAACATAGGAAGTGTTTAATTAGAATTTAGGCAGTGCTATCCAGGAAGAAGTGTGCGTGCAAGCACATACAAATGGTCGTGCTGTGTTTTACTGAGAGAGAAAAGGAGTTTCGAGTAGTATTCAGATGTGCCTTTGCCTAAAAATGGATGGACAGAAGGATGTGTGCAATCCAAGAAGAAGTCACCCGGTAGCTATTAACACAGTTTTCCATGCTAAATTAACTGCCTTAAGTGAAAAAACATAGTGGAAGAGAAGAAGAGAAGGAAACAAAAGGTTCTTTTAAGAAAAGGATTGAAAGAAATTTACAACTTTTTAGAAATACCATAAGCTGATCACAAAATTGTAGTAGCAAGCCAGTACCTAGCCACTGGGTATAAACGGCAGAATGGCTTTCATAGGTGTACTTATCCACTTGCTGGTCAGTCAACAGTGGGACTCTAGGTAGTCCTCAAAACCCTTATGAGAGGCATCCCATGGAACTCACTTTCCCTGAAGATCCTATTCATACCCCAGTGCACAGATCATCAAAATTGAGGTCTATTGAGATTAAGTAACACAGTCAGCCTGGGTACTGATAGTCTGAATTTATAACCCCCAAGTCCATAGTTTCAGAGCACACTGATAAACTTTTGAATCCATCAATCAAGCAGAGAAAAGGAAGCTTAAGTCCTGACAGTGTGAGTTCCATGATAGGAGACTCCCATAAAATCCCAGTATCTCTGATCAAGGGACTCGTATGAATTGCAGAGTTAATATGAGTCTGGGAGCAGGGCTGCATGGAATGCAGACTGCGGGGATCAGTTCCTCTCCTTCCTCCTTTTCCTTCTGTCTGATCCAAGCCACCCATCCTCCTACATGAGGGCTTGGTTTTACTTTCCTTGGCTTGAGAGCAACCTCTGAAAGAAGTCAACAACCCTGAGACACAGCAGACAGTCAGCCAGAGGAAGACAAACAAAACTGACACCGAGCAAAAACTGCCAAGGCATTGAAAATGGGAGCTCTAATTTTCACTCCTCTGCATGAAGCCTGCCAGATACAGGGCTCTGAAAGAGAAAAGAAAAAAAATAAATCTGATTTGTTCTCAAACGGGCCAAAAATAACCTTGCTTTATCTTGCAGAAGAAAACAGAAAATCTTTGGTATCCTTCCATACAGTTGTCCTTTCTTCTTGGCTGGGATAGACAGTGAGAGCCCTAGGCTCAGGTCTAGAAGAAGACAATGGACCAAAATAGTCGATGGGACAAGGAGATGTTGGGTGTGAGCAAAGCTGATGAGTAAGAGCCCTGGGTTTGGCTAGGGACAGCATGCTTGAGGAGGAGGCAGCTGCTGGGCAAAGAGGATTCCATTTGTATATGCCAACTACAAATCATTTCTGATCAGTAATAGCCCTGTCCCTTCCAAAATATCTTCTGTGTCCTTGCTTCTCATCCTCACTGCTCCTCAGAGTTTCTGGAAGTTTTGCCAAATTTCCTTCTCTAGACTTTGTTTCCAAGCTATCTCTTCTCTGGACTCTGTGTCCAAGCTATTTCCATCTTCCTCACGTTTTCCAAAATACAACTCTGATGTCCCTGTCTTCTGGCGATGCATCATCAAATACAGAACACAGTCTCTATTAAATCCAGGGCAGCATTCGATTTGTCCATCTTTCTCAGTTTAGTGCCTGTTCCTCAGCTTTTTGGTTTGGCCCATAAACCTACTTCACTGCCCCAAGCCTTGGCACCCCAGCCCCTTGTTTGATCTCCCCAACCTCCAGGACATCTTTTCTGCTCCAATGGTAGTTGTGCATTGAGGGAAGGATTCTTCCTATAAATTGTCCTTCAGTGACTTATCATTTCATTCCCCCAAACAGTTCAGTTTCAGAAATGTAAGGAACCCAAGGTCAGAGAGGAGACAGAGCATATTCAAAGTCACAGGCTTATCAGAGATGGAATTGATGCACCCCACGCCCTGGAATGCAACCGTATGTGATTGGCAGCTGCCAAAACCACAAGCTTGAGGTTCTCTCAGTTCCTGAACCCTCTAAATGACACATTGCTGCTTCTGGAATAGCAATGCCGTGAGGGAGTCCAGGTGTTGCTGCTGCTGGAGAGAGAGCTGATGATGTTGCCTTGCACTTTCCTTGGCCTCTTAAATTTAGCCACAATAGGGAAAATCTATTTTTAGAGCAGAAATCAAGCATGGTATCATGCGTCTTGCAAAATTCCTTTACAAAACAAAACACAACAAACACAGCATACCATTATTGTGCAGAGGAAAAAAAAAAGTCTTGACCAAACCAAAGAGAGTCCCATAAAGAAGGTTGTGCAGGAAAGAGGAGGAGGCTCCCCCCATGAGTGCGCTCAACATGGAAGAGGGGGCAGGGGTACATGATGAGCCCCTGTTGAGTGGCAGTGGGTACCTGATGATCTGAAAGTGAGTGAGTTTCAACCTATTCAGTCCCAAGACTGCCCTGGGCCTTCCTTTGTGACAGTTGCACACCTGATTCATACTGAAGGAACCATGTCTTCTGACTTCTCCAGCTCTATGGTCATAGTTCTCAAGAAAAGGGAAGTTCCAAAGTCCAATTCTGGACCTGCTGAGTCAGAAATGACTAACAGGCAGCACTGTCTGCATTCTTGATAAATTTTCTCATGGACCCTGATATATTTTTTGAAAATTGCTGCTAGAAATAGCGGGAAAGGTAGAGACAGGAGAGGGGTATTCTACTGCGTCTCTTTGCTCCCAACAGGTGTCCACGCAATATGACAACCTGTCCCTCACATACCCTGTTTCCCATTTATCATCACGAAATCCTATTTTCAGGAGGTTTATATGATCACTGATGGGCTTTGGGTTTCAACTCTGGCAACAGTTCCTGTGTCCTCAGGAAACTTCTGTCCTAGAGACAACCCAGCACATAATCATTAATTGGACATGGAGAGGCTTGCGTGGGTTGTGTTTGTTCAGGGGAAGTTGCATCCTGCAAGAAAGGCAATAACGTCTCTATCCATGGATGGGGAATGTCTGGTAGAAGGGACAGATGACAAAGAAGCTATGTTGTGTGATATGTGTACCACGATAGAGAAGCATATGGAACACTGCATTGTCATACCAGATAGAGCCAACTTTGCCCAACTGACGGGCTGAATGGGGGAGGAAGAGGAACGATAAGGTAGAGAGGATACTGGATGAGAGACTTAAGGGACCCAGGGGAATCAATGGAGTGAAGGTAGAAAGGAAGAAATAGACAGAAGACAAATAGAGGTGAAGAAAAGAAGGGATAGAAGAAAGATTACAAAGGAATACACAAAAGAATTGGTTACCTTTTATTCCCCAGAAGCCCTACCTTCTTGTATATTCACCTTCAATGAGTACCTTAAAAAGGATTTTGAGCCAGAAAATCCTCAGTGCTCCCCAAATGCAATTTCCCCCAGAATAACACACTCTGAGGTTTCTCTCCATGCTCGGCTGTGGAAGACTGGGATGGAGACAGGAGGCCTTCCCTTAGTTTCTTCTCAGCACTGACTCATGTTTCTGACCAATGGTCGTCTACCCAGACTCCATGTGAAAATCATCTGCAGGGCTCATAAACTATATTTGCACTGGGATAATTTGTTTGGGATCAATATCTGTTCAGTGAGATAGAAAAGCAGATATACGAAATGGCTTCCTCATTCTTAGCAAGAAGAAAGACCTTCTCTGCTTCAAGTCAGAGTCATCTCCCAAAACCTGGACTTTCAGCAAGCATCATGGGTAAGCTGGCTCCGAGCTCCATCTCCTGTATGTAGCAGTCATGTAACTTTGACCATGTCTATTTTGCCTCTTTTTCTTTATCTGTAAACGCAGAATAAAACTACTATGGTGTGACTGGAGAGATGACTCGGCGATTAAGAGCACTTGCTCTCTTATGGAGGACCTGGGTTTGGTTCCCCGTACTCACATCCATCTCTAACTCCAGTTCCCAGGTATCGGACATCCTCCTCTAACCTCCATAAGCAGCAGGTCCTCACATCCTGCCATAGAACATGTGCACACATGCAGGCAAATCACTATTGCACAGAAAATAAATAATATCTGAAAAAGACTCACGTCTTGTGGTGCTGGAGAGCCCGAGTAACTAGGTTGCCAATCAGTGCATCTGAAATCTTAGTGAAGTTGCTAGACTGAAGAATATGAGATTATGCTAAATCAGCGATGCGTGTTAAAGCTATGCAGAGTAGGGCACATTCATCACTTCTTTTTTTATTTTTCTTTATGTTATTGTATTGATTTCTTGTTTGTTTGTTTATTTATTTATTTATTTATTTATTTATTTATTTATTTATAACATTCATCACTTCTTAAGTCCACAATCTAGGTATTCATTCTACTTTTCTTGGTGTGACATTAAGATTATATAAGATTTGGCTTATTGGTGTGGTGGGTAGATTCATTCATTTTGGTTTGTGTGCTTTTTTCCTTTCTAGTTCATTGGTTTTTGTCTTGGGTGGAGTCATAGTGGAATTTTAGCATATGAACTTTTGTGAAGGAAGCTCTCCTCTCTGCGTGAATATGTGCCTAGCCCCAAGTCTCATGCTGTTCTGGTGGTCCAGGCTAGGCTGGATAGGTTAGGCATAGTGATGGATGTTGCCTTCTCATCTTCTTCTTATGCCTTATTAATGAGACCCAGGAGTTCCCCTTCATCATAAACATGTTTGTTCACTTCTATCCTTGGGAACTTTATCCATTCTTGCACTTTTACAATGAGGCAGTAGGACTTTTAAACAGAAAGACTCCTAGATTCAAAACTTATAGAGAAATTTGTTTCTCAAAAAGGCATATACTAATTTATTTATTTTCACATAGAGAGGTTTCTCTCAGGGTGAAGGTTCTCAGGGTTTGAATAAAATAAGTTCTCTTCAACTGTGTCACCGTTTTGTAACATTCAATTGTCTTCTGGACTGGATAAAAAGACTTCAAATTTTACATAGCAAAGTTTGCATCAATCTTTTATTTCTACCAGATAGCTCAAGGTTATGATGTTCTCTTGTCTTTGAAAGAAAACAAGGCCAGACTGAGCAGAATATATGAATCGGGTGCAGCTTTTCCTGGGAGGAGCAGCCTTTTTTTGTTGTTGTTCACAATTCATTATAAGAAAGATTTATAAAGCCTTTTTATAAGTGCTTCAGAATGCAGGTTGGGACAGAAACACAATCTAGTTAAACCCACTAAACTGCTGATACAGGAGAAAAGTTGGGTTGGGTTTATGGAACCAAATGTGATCAATAACATTGTCCTCAGAGATCGTGTCTAGCACTCTGTTCTTTGGGAGCCCTTATCACTTCTGTTCTCTATGCCAGAGCAGAAGCAATGGTGTCATAAAAGTCTCTCTGGTTCTCAGATCCTGTTCAGTGACTGCCTCTTTCAAGATTCTCTAAATCAAAAAAGATCCTCAACTCTCACCTCCATTCCCTTGCAAAACCTTTTCAAGATTTATTTGTATTTCTGTGTGGGTGTGTATATGCTTGCATGTGTATTCATGTGCATTCAGGTGCCCATAGAAAGACAGCACCAGATGCCCTGGAGTTGGAGTCACAGGCAGTCGGGAGCCACCCATTTCGGGTGCTAGAAACAAAACTCAAAGTGTCTGGAAGAGCAGTAAGAGTTCTTAAGCATGAGCCATCCCTTCAGTCCCTCTTTGTAACTTTGAAAAATATCATCCTTAACTCTCAGCTTAGATTCTTTCAACTTATTCTCTTCCTGTTGCAGTCCTCTTAGAAAGTTTCCTTTGCTCAGATCCCCATTCAAGGTTAGAAGGACCCTGTAGAGGTCGCCACAGTGTGCTAACTGTAACTGGAGATTTCTCTCCCATCTGCCAGTTCCAAAATAACCACCGTGAGGCTTAATATTAGCTATAATTTCTTGATCTTACCAGCTAGCTCTTACATATAAATTAACTTTTATCTAATAACCTGTGTATCACCACATGCCCCCATGGCTTATCAGTAATGTTCTGGCATCTTGCTCCTTCAGTAGATGCTGGTGTCTCTCTCAACTCCACCTTCTTTCTCCCTGTATTCAGTTTGGCTTTCCTGCCTAGCTATATTCTGCCCTGCCATAGGCCAAAGCAGTTTTATTTATCAGTCAATAAAAGCAACACATATTCGCAATATATCATTTTCTATTTTCTGTCTAATTAAAAAGAAAGGTTTTAACTTTAACACTGTAAAATTACATAGAACAAAATAGGTATCAACCAATTAATACAGTTGAAATATTTAGTTTATTTGTATTTGGCAAAATTAAAGAAAATACTTTATCATCTACCCTATCTTTGTGAATCTAAAGTTTTATATATAATTTACCATTTTCATAACTAAGAAAAATTATAGTTATAACTATCTATTTTTTAATTCCATCAAAGATCCCAGAAGGATATAATCTTACTTAAATAAACAGGAAGTGCTTTGTAAGCAACTTTCACAACTCTAGAAATGACAGAGTTATCTGGCTGCCTGAGCAGTCTTCCAGAGTTCTGTAACATTGGGAAATCTATTTTCAGCCTATAGCTCTAGAGTGCCTGGCAGATTTCTCAGGGAAGCAGGAAATCTGAAGGACTGTCCCACCTATTTTGACAAAATTTTTCAATTGTTTTCTTTGTGTCTTGTAGAATGTCTGGCAGACTCTTCCATGAAGCAGGAACCCTGAAGGACAGTCTCACCTTGTTTTGGCAAGATCTACAGTCATTTTTTTATGGGTCTTGCATATCCAGTTTATACAGCATATTGTCAACGAGTCCAGGCAAGAGCAGTTTCTTGTCCAAATGGCTAGCCATGCCACAATGAAAGCAATCTCCATATGGACCTTCAATGCCCATCATCCTTTTGAAGTAATTCGTGCTGCCAGAAGCACACATGTCTCATTGTAGAGAAAAGCCTAAGTTCTTAAAACATTTTTAATTCCATATTCTTTAGGTCTTTGAACTGTTTGAAGATTACCTATCCTTCTGAAATATATTTGTGCATATCTAGAAAACCTAACTAACATGACTATAAGTTTGACTATTGTAGCTGACTATTAATTTCTATTTCTTAATTATACATTACATTTTTAAGTAAACTGCATAAATGTAATACCTTAGACAAAAGTAGAGGTATACATATAGTATAACAAAATTGACCTTAAATTTGTATCAAATTTTTATAAACAAAATCCAGACAAATGTAAGGTATTCATTTCTGCATTATATCCCCCTTTTTCTTTAGAAAGAGATTGTCTATGGCAACTAATTATTTATAACCAACTGCCTTTAAATTAAAACAAACATTTATAAACAATGTTTTGGAAATTTGGGTGTAGTTTTCTATACTACTTCCTGATGATTGGGATCCTGGTGATCTTAAGGGGATCCTGAGAAAATTTAGAATTATGGTTATATCTGCATTGTAGTCATCTGTGAAGTTATAGTAGTCAACCAGTTACCTTGAGTTGTTCTGAATGCTCTATCTTTGGGCCATCACTCCCTTGAAGACCTCTTACTGAGTCTTACTTGATCAAATAATATTAACCTGGAAGGAATCCACAGCTTCTCATCTTCCATGAAAACAAAAGTAGAACCTCTTTTCCAAAGTAAGATATCCTTAGACCCAAATTTTGAAGTCAAGATACTTTTATGTTTAACTTAGAAGCCCTCACAAACAAATCTCTTTCCACAGTTAGCTTATAACGTTCAAAAATCCAACGAAATCACAGTAGTATATATAATCCAAACTCTCTGTGTATTTTCCTTCTTTATGTAGCTTTTTATAGTTTTTTTATTATTCTATTTTCCCTTTAAGAACCTCAGTTTATTATCTTTAAATTATTATTTTGATCTGTGACTTTCTCTATATTTTATCCTTTCTCTTCCAAATCTATGTCTATTTATCAAACACAGTGTGACCAAATTAGAGGCCTTACTGATTCATAGTAAAATTGTATAAGAATGTCTAATTTCAATGTGGCATAATTCTTCTAACACAGGTTGTTACAGAAGTGATTTGGGGTTCCCAACACTACACAATTTTATGTTATTGTTGTTGGTTTGTTTGCATCAAAGTCACTGCCCAATAAATGTCTTTGAATGAACGAGGACAGACATAAACATGGCCTAACTGCTATTATGTTCTGTTGCCTGCCTAGGGTGTGCTTCAGGTCATATAAATTTTAGTCAAATCTGAAGAACATCATTCCCCTTTCATGACAATGGTTCCTGAATATTAATGGATATTAATATTGATTGGGCTGATACTATATTGGGTATACCATGTGTAAATGGAGACTGCACTTTTGTTTCCTGGACACCCAGACCCAAAAAATCACATAGAAACTATATTAATTACAACACTGTTTGGCCAACGGCTCAGGCATATTCCTAGCTAGACCCATTTCTATTATTTTATATTTCACCACGAGGCTTCTGTTTTGTTAACTCACATCTTGCTTTTTGAGTGAGTACATGACATCACCCTAGCTCTGCTTTCTTTCTCCTTTGTTGTAATAAGGCCGTTAGTTTGTTTCCTGGCTGCTCAGCAGCTCAGACCCAAAATAATCATACAGAAACTATATTATTTAATACACTGCTTGGGCCTTTAGCTCAGATTCTTATTGGTTAGCACTATATCTCAATTTAACCCATCTCCATAAATCTATGCATCTCCACGTGACTGTGACTTACCTGCTAAAGTTCTGGCATCTGTCTACAGTGGAGCTACATGGATTTTCCTGACTCTGCCTCCTTTCTCTCAGCATTCAGTTTGCTTTTCTCCACCTAGCTCTGTTCTACCCTATCAGGCCAAGCCAGTTTCTTTATTCACCAATGGTATTCAGAGCATACAGAGGGGAATCCCACATCACTCCTTGCATTTAATTTTCCCTACCTATATTCTGCTCTTCTGTAGGCCAAAGCAGCTTCTTTATTAGCCAATGGTAATAAAACATATCCACAACATACAAAGGGAAATTCCACATCAGCCATGCCTCCCTGGACAGAGACAGCTCTCATAATTCCCCAAACTTGTAATGATGAGAATAGTGGTTTTCTTTCCCCTCTTTTCTGTAGCTGATAGTCAGCATTCATCCTAATGGGATTCTGAGTCTCCCGTCCAAAGAGCCTTACAGATCTTTTTCTCACACAGATTCTTATGATGTCCTAGCCCACAGTAACTTTCTTGATGGAGATAGTCTCCCCTTTCTAAGCTAGCCTATAACAGCATCCTCTTCAATCAACTCACCAAAGTGACTACAGCCTCTTGCCCAACCAGGAAAAGAATACGGTCCAACTTCTTATAAATTTTGCACTCATTTCCTCCATATTTACGAACATTCATGAAAAATTGAGAAATCTCATGAGCTATATGGATGGGTCACTGTATAATTGCCTACAAAGAGCGAAAAGCATTGAGGATATAGACGTGAAGGAATGATATATAATTCATAGTACGGAGATGAAAGGTAGGTGAATATAAAGCATCTCTTCCTTGAAAATGTTTAATCATTTTTTAATATCAACATACCTTATTATAGAGACAACATGACTTATCCAAATACAATCAGTAAAAATACTCCTGTCTTTAATCCAAAGATTGCAGAATTCTCAAATAGTCCCTAGGATAAAGCATTTTTATGAATACGATGTGAATATCAGTTAAATACAGATTTCTTAATAGTTGAGCCATTATGTAATTAAATAATATTTGTATAATGACAATTGTGTGTTCCATAACTGAAAGTTAGATTTAATGAGACATTTATTGGCACAAATGATTAATAATGAACCTCTCTGTGCTACAGGTAATTTATATACATATGATGTGGCCAAGAAGAAAAGCTCATTTTAATGCTTACCTTGTGTCCTGTGCTGCCTGCCTCATATCCAATTCAAATCAATTTCTGGTTTTAAAAAAAACCTTATTCCGAGACTTAACCCATTAGAAGTGAGGCAATGGACAAAGGTACCTTTGAAAGCAACTACTGAGATTATGGAAGATTTATGCCAAGATTTACAACTGGAATTTTATTTTGCTAGTAACTTGGAACTTAACCCCAATAACTTAATTAGAAATGTTGTAGAGACTAAAATAAAAATAATTTCTTTCTCTTTTGTCTTTCTTTCTTTGCATACATTATTTCCTTTCATCCCCCCTCCATTTCTTCTGTCTCTCTTTTTCTTGTTTTCTTCTTCTTTTCCTCCCCAACCTGTCCCTCATCTCTGTCTCTGTCTATCTCTCTCATCTTCATTTCAAAATTAGATAATTTGCTCAGGCATAACTGTGTCATGCATAAAAAATTATGGGACACATGATACATGCTGAGCCCCCATGAAGCACAAAACACACTGCTAGGTACTCTAATGTATCATGTCAGAGGCAGAGAAAACCTAAGATTATTTTGATTTTAGAAATGGAAAAGCAGCCTTATTGGATGACTGTCATCGTGACTTTCAAACAAGTGATGACAGCCGTATATAGTAGGTAAGTCATAATGAGCACAGTGGATCTTGAGTGTCTGTGTGTGCGTGTGTACGTGTGTGATTTATTTATTACTTTTGCAGTATCCTGGTTTATATTACAAATCACCAACATGTGCTTGAGTCATGGACTGACAATTGTTCTTTGCTACTGTTTCATGTAGTTATAACAAAATATCTGAAACAAGGTAATTTTTTTGTTTGCTTTTAGTTGAATTGCACTGATAAACAACTCGAACACAGTGGTGTTTTAAGCTATCAAACCATCTAATTGAAATCTCCTCAATTATTTAATTAGTTCCTTCATTTCTCTAAGCAACTGTTAGTGCTTTTGAGTGTAGTTGCTTTTCATAGATTTATTTTTTAAAAATTTTTATTTCTTCTTCTCTTTACAATACATTACAACTATAGCTTCCCCTTCCTCCACTCCTCCCAATCCCCCGACCTCTCCTCTCCCTTAGATCCACTCCCCACCCCTGCCATCTCCCCACAGAAAAAGAGCAGATCTCCCAAGGACATCAGCTGAACTCAGCACAATTTACAGTAAGACCAGGCAACAGGTGACTTTTAAATAATTTAAATTGCAGAGACTGAGAGACCTGAATTCAGTGTGCTGGTGTGATGTTGCTTGTCCGATGAGCTGACACTTCATCGCCGGAAAAGGCTCCAAAGAGGAGGGAAATTGTGTCTTTGTGTGGTGGAAGGGGCGGAGCAAAGAGTCAGACGCTGTCTGGACTTCTTTTAATGAAGACATTAATCCTGTTGGCTGGAGAAGAGCCCTCCTGACCTAATCATCGTTTACAGACCCTACCGTTACTACTCCTTTTGCATTCTTCATCGATTTCCACCACTTGAAGTTTGAATAGATCACATTCAAACCCAGCTATGGTTTTCTGCCTCACCTTCAGTAAGTCATTACACGCCTTCCAGGATTGGTTACTCTTCAGCAGTGTGAAAGTTACTGCTATTCCTTTCTATCTCTTAGGGTGAGATTAAAGAAATAGATCAGTACCCCTAGATTTTATTCCCATTGCCCATTTCTTTGTTCTAAATGGAAAGTCTTCAGCAAGATAAAATTTTATCTGTGTTCCTAGCAGTCCAGTATTTCACATGGAGAATACACCAGTTACTATTAGGGGAATTATTTAGTATACTAATTTAACGCTGTCTGAAGTATTCTTCTGTGATCTCTGCAATTCCATGGCAACACAGAAAGGGAGAGTCACAGTACTTGGATACACTGTTCTCTATGCAACTCTGTTCCCTTTATAGACTTCGATATCCTTGGGACATGAGTCCTGACCATATCCCCTTTCTTAAATTGGGGCTAATATGAACAACAACAACTCTGGGTTCAGAGTTGCCAAAACTGCTATTTTGATTTAGCAAACACAATCACCAGTGAAAGCAAAGGTTGAACTCACCCTAACTTGGATTAGTTTTTGCCAAGTCCAAGACTAAGGAAGATTTTGCATAGGAATAAGAGACAGAGAGACAGATTGGATAGTTAGTAATACAGCAAGGGATATTTATAAAGAAGTATGTGGATGGGTGAGTTAAAAATAATAATTAATCATTGAATTTTTCTAAAACTCTAATTGGAATACCACTATAGAAATATGGTATTACACTTAAAATCATAATTATTAGTTTATATTTTTCTAAAACTATAATTGTAGTTGGACAGAGGTACTACAGGCTTTTATTTTTTCTACATCATTCCAGATTTTCAGGCAGGAAAGTGAAATATTTTCAAATAGTTTTCGTACATTGTAGAAATCAGCATGTATTTTGTAGTGTCAAGTGCTATCAAAAGGCTTGGGACAGCTTACTTGGAAACAAAGCTTCTGCATTGGGTTTCTTTGGATCTCAGTTTTCTTTTTTCTACATGGGAGCTATATGACCTTGTGGAAAGTGCTTAATACCGCCCAGCCTTAATTCTACTCACCAAAACAAAACAAAATGAAACAACCAAATGTGGCTGCTGAACTTAGAGCTTCAAGTCTGTTCTCAATAAAGCAAACATGGATTCAGCATCTATTACTCAAAGACACATTGTGAGACAAGTGTTAGGAAGGAGTTCTCCTCTGTGATATTCTAACCTTACACACACACACACACACACACACACACACACACACACACACACACACGAAGAGAGAGAGAGAGAGAGAGAGAGAGAGAGAGAGAGAGAGAGAGAGAGAGAACTCAAACAAGAGCTTTTCTGGAAACTGAAATAATTCATACACCCAGGCAGAAATCCATTCCATTAACACTGCTGCCTTTTGGATCTCATATCACCCCAAATGCAAAGGGATGTGAATACCTCTACTCCAGTAGGTCTTAATATCAACATATTTGTCATTCAGGTTCCAGGTCAATAGGTCCAGACAGACCCCACTTTTTACTGTCAGTTGAACAGTAAAAAGATTATTTTATCAAGACAGATAAGGTCATATTTCATTGTATGAACCAGACAGGAAATGCCATCTCTGGGTACCTTCTCATGGTCCCATCCTTTGAAAACACTTAGAAAAAATGTGGGAAAAACCTATGGATCTTCAAAAAAAAAAAAAACCTGTTTCTTTTTCTGTCTGGGAATGCTGGCAGCCCATGTTTCTCACGCTTCCTGCATATAAGTAGAGCTTGGTTCTAAGTTGAGGCTAATAACAATCGAGGAGCAGAAACAGTGGACTATCCACACTCAGCCAGTGCAACCTCCTGTACAACTAAGAGGCTGCTAGTTTCCTGGCAGGTTGGAGACCACCAAAGTGGCCTGAGAGGGTAGGGAGGCCACCTACTTCCTGTGATTTGAGTCTCTGACTTTGGTGCTTTGAAGGCTATTACCAAATACCCATTTCTACCTTACACCCCTGCAATACATAAATGCTAACCGATTGGGGTTCTGAGCTTGTTGGTTATAATATACATCTCCATCAAGAACAAGAAACCTGGATCTTACCCAGGGATAACAGACAATAGACAATTTGGCAAATTCCTCCCAGAGTCAACCTCATTTCCTCATGAAAACGGAGTTCACTGATAACTGCAGGTCTGGGTCTGGAAACACAGAAGCAGAGTTCAGAACTCAAAAGCTCTGCCTGCTGAGGCATCTGCTCCTGAACAAGACTCCCAGGGCCTCCTGGGGCCTGTCAAAGCCTTGGCAGATAGGAAACTCCCAGGCCAAGTGCCCCCTGCTGTCCTAATCATTACTTCCAGAAAGCGGTAGCACCTCTACAGCAGTATTTTTAGATCAACTTCTAGAGCAAGCTCCGTCTGAGTTCTCATGCTCTGATGTGCTCACTGCCATTGATGCTTCCGCTACTTAATTTCCATTATTAATATTTACCACAATATGATTAGCCTAGTTCTGGGGCTCTGTGTTGGAGCTTGTTATTAACTTTTCTGCATATAATGCCCATGAAAAAAAATTTTTTTTTCTTCTGCCTCTTCTCAAAGACACCGTGGGATTTGAATATAGAAAACTTCATCCTCAGAGGATGCACCATTGAGAAGTTATGGGATCTCTTCCTATGGAAAGTCTTCACTCATCAGTCTATGACTGGGTTAGGTACCATTTCATAGTATCTGATGGTGATAAATAACTTTTTCAGTGAGAGTCCACTGCAACTGTCTCACTCTCCTCTCAGACTGTGGGCCTCTTAAGGGCAAGGGCTTGATTATATATGTATATAATCTATACATATATATGCATATAATTATACATATGTATAACCTAGTGCCAGGGATCAAGCTTGATGCATTTTTAAAAACATGTTCAAGATCTGTTTAATTCCGTGAGCCTCTGCCATGTGCCTACTGCTGTGCTTTGCCCCAGGAAGTGAATGGGTAGCCAGAAGCTTGTTTTTATGGAGCTATCAAGGTGACAGTTATCAGAGATCTGTTCCAACAGACACATCATCACAGATGAACTGAGTGATCTGGAAAAAGGGCAATCATGGTTTGAGTGAGGGCATCTTACTTTATCGTTTCCCCATGGACCTTCAGAAAAGGCCTCGAGAGCATCTGCATTTGGGCAGTAATTTCAGGAAGAGCAGAGAGAAGGCAGAGAGAGAGGTATGGCAGGAAATTGAGGACAGCCAACAAAGGTGCTAATGAAGAAGAGATTAATGCTGCGGGAGACAGAAGCTCAGCTCCACTTGGGCTGAAGAAAGTATCTGGAATATGCTTGAGAGCAGCCCAATGGTTGGGCCTGACCTGACTGCTGCATCTCATTAATGGAGAAGTCATTCCATCTGCTGACTTTCTCACATCCCAGCTTGCCTTGTGTTGGTCAAGCCTGTTCTTCAAGTGACAGAGACAACAGAGAGAAAAAGGGATGCAGAGGGTTTTGTGTGGGAGAATTCTGAGGGAATCCCTGGGAAGCGGAGACCACCTTCTGTGCTCAGAGTCCTTCCTGGTCCAGTCACATGCTTGGAAGAAGTGTGTGATATTCATGAGAGTGGAGGTGACCAGGAGCCTGAAGATGTGCTGAGATTGTATAGAGTATAGATGGAAAGAGATGGAAGGTGCTGATAGACAACCCAGCCTTGTGACCCTCACTAAGAGCAAGAGAAGGAAAAAGACGCCCGGAAGTCCTTTAGCGCAAAGTGGGTCACATGGTATGAGTGGGATTTGTAAACAATATTGTTGTGACTATTGGGAGGCAAGGTAGTGCTGCAGTTTGAGTAAGAGATTAGGGAAACCGAACCAGGATGGTACCTCAGAGATAAATGCTGAGGAGGTCAAAGAAGACAGATTGTGTCTGTACAAGATGGTGCAGGACAAGAAGGGTTCCTACTGTTGGATGAATCAGAAAACTGTGCAAGAAGCTACTCTGGACTGATAATCAAGGCCCTGATTCTAGTCACCCTGAAAATGCAAGCTTTGAATTAATCAACGGGAAACATTTCAGGTCTGCAGTCATTTTGAATGACTTACGTGGTATATACCGAGTAGACCTAACCCTGAGAGGTATGCGTGTGAGCTCCTCGTGCCCAGGTGTCAGCAATGCAGTAAAGAACCCTCACTAAGCCGTGGGAAATCGAGAGAGGCAGCAAATAGGAAGGGCAGGTGCTGTTTTCACTCTTGTTGACTGTCCGTTTTATTTCTCATTTGATCTGGAGTCTTCGGGACAGGTTGCAAGTGCTCAGAGCGTCCATTCCTACCGTTCTCAGAGGAACTAGTGTGGATCTTAGGTTTTTGGTATTTTTGGTTTTTAAATCAGATGCTGAGAAATGCATCTGGGTGAGGAGGAAGGTGGGCAGTTAGCTGGATAAAAGAACTGCCAGATCCTGAACGGAGGGCCTGGAAGACTGGTAAGGTCAGTACAGGGAGAACAAGGATTGGAGGATGAATGCAAGATCAATGGAGAGATTAAAGAATTTCTTGTAAGGGGTTGGATTGTTGCCCCACCCCTTGTTCCTATACTGAAAATTTCATCAGAATACACATTCTCTAACTGCCGTGGAGAGAGACAGTTGTTTGACTGAATGCTATCTTGCCTGTGGGTAGACTGTTGAAGGAATTTCTAATTATTCCAAAAAGTGACTGATTTCAGTTCAGTGATGCTGTACCTAGTAGAAGCCTCCTGATTTGTAAACTAAGCCAGTGTTTCAAGTTTACCCTTTCTGAAAGATTTTTGTCCATCCCAGTCAGGCTAGCATGGCATAGCCAAGTGTGTAGATAGAAACACCTTTGGAAGTGAACAAATGAATGTTATGAACCTTCTATAGCTCTCTGGAGACTAGAGTGAATCATAGACCCAGATGAGAATGTTTAAATACTTACTGCCTTTACATTCTAGAATTACTCATCTCCAAATATTAAACAACTTTACATTATTTTTATTCATTCACTTAATATGTGTTTATTGAGCATATACATGGAGCTTAGTGCTGAGAATTTCATAGTTATCCCTTGCATATAGAAAGGGCAGTTGTCCATTCTTCTATTGAAGGGCATCTAGGTTGTTTCCAGGTTCTGGCTATTACAAACAATGCTGCTATGAACATAGTTGAGCATATACTTTTATTGTATGATAGGGCCTCTCTTGGGTATATTCCCAAGAGTGGTATTGCTGGGTCCAGGGGTAGGTTGATCTCGAATTTCCTGAAAGTCTCAAGGTCCAAATCAGGAGCAGAAGGAGGGGGAGCATGAGCAAGGAACTCAGGACCGCGAGGGGTACACCCACATTCTGAGACAATGGGGATGTTCTTTCGGGAATTCACCAAGGCCAGCTGGCCTGAGTCTGAAAAAGCATGGGATAAAACCGGACTTGCTGAACATAGCGGACAATGAGGACTACAGAGAACTCAAGAACAATGGCAATGGGTTTTTGATCCTACTGCACGTGCTGGCTTTGGGGGGGCCTGGGCGGTTTGGTTGCTCAACTTAGGAAACCTGGATGGAGGTGGGCGGTCCTTGGACTTCCCACAGGTCAGGGAACCCTGATGGCTCTTCAAGCTGATGAGGGAGAGGGACTTAATCGGGGGAGGGGGAGGGAAATGGGAGGCAGTGGCGGGGAGGAGGCAGAAATCCTCAATAAATAAATAAATTTAAAAAAAAAAGAAAGGGCAGTCGTTAGCCGGGTGGTGGTGGCACACGCCTTTAATCCCAGCACTCGGGAGGCAGAGGCAGGCAGATCTCTGTGAGTTTGAGGCCAGCCTGGTCTACAAAGGGAGTTCCAGGACAAGCTCCAAAGCTACAGAGAAACCCTGTCTCGAAAAACAAAAACAAAACAAAACAAAAAAAAAGGGCAGATGTTCTGAATTTATGTAGAATTATGACAGGATGGAGGAAAATAGTTGAGAGTCCCTTGCAATGACACATCTGAGTACTTACTGTACACTGAAAATAGAAACACGAGAGAGAGAGAGAGAGAGAGAGAGAGAGAGAGAGAGAGAGAGAGAGAGAGAATAAAGGAAGCAGCAGATGAACGCACAAGAGACTGTTTAACGAAGAAGAAGAGTGGACTTCAAGACCAACACAAGGACCAGAGTGTGCTCTATTCAGAGATGAGGCAAGAAGCTCGGAAGGCAGGAATAAGAGAGGCAGCAATTGAGAAATAAACACGTTTTATGTACACACAGTTTTCCATATTTCAAAACTTACTCATTTTTAAACATTAAACAGATCTTAGGGATTAAGATCTTGAGGGTCAGAGCATTCTTCCAGAGAAAATGTGGAGGCACTGTAGAAATTTCCTGATTCTGCAGTCATTTGTTTTGGCAGTGCATAGTCCTGAGTGTGTCGTGTGTGTTAGTTCATGGATAGGCACTTGGGAAAGAGGATGGATGGTCTGGTGAACACTGGAGTCCAAAGGCAGGACCAGCCAGAGAAGTCCCATGTGCTTTCTTGTTTTGGTCTGTGTAGGGTGGGCATGTGTGGAATTTAGACCTGATGATGCTCTCCTGAGCAAGGTGACCTGTTGTGTTCATCCATTGCTAACTTTTCCAAAATGGGAACCTGATAATCCTTGTGTCATACAATCTATGTGGATCATTCCAAGGAACCACTTACTAAATGTAAATATTTTTCAGTAATTGCTAGTTAATATTAACAGAGATAATGGATGTCTTTGAAGCACATAGACAGGGCTAGAGTTTGATGCTACAGAAAGGTCTGTGATATAAGGAAGATTGCTTGCAAGAGTCACAGCAGCTGGGTGAAGCAGCCCATGCCTAAAATCCCAATGCTTGTGAGGATGAGGTGAGGGGATTGCTAATTGGATGCTAACCTGGGCCATGTAACGAGAACATGTTTCAAGCAAACAAACAAATAAATAAAAAGTCATGCCTATCCAAGAGTGAAATGGACTGTTTCTGAGTTCAGAGAGACATCTAATTTTGCAAATATTCCATCAGAAATTGGAAAATAAATAAAGAAGCAAAAACCAGCCCCATTCGTTTGGTAAGGGCAAGGGCTGGGACACATCTGCATTTTTCAAATATTATTTAATCTTTAAGCCAGGGAAACTTAGGTTTTAAGGACCACCTTAAATATAAGGACCACATAGTGGCTCGCTCTAGTAAGATTGGCCTTTCAATAGTCTTCCGGGCCAACCTTCTCCCCCCTTGACCATCCTATTTTCTCATGTTCTCATCTTTCTTCCTCTCCCCTCCCTCACCCCCAGTTAAGCAAGAGATCTCATCTGATTCTACTTCCCAGGGTGAGCCATGTGCCAGACTTTGTTGACTCCCCATGGGAGCCCTTATCTGTTGGGAGGAGTGGATGATGGGTAAGCTGAGGAGGAGGCAGAAGGATGGACTGAGGCGTGGGAGAGAGAACTATGGCTGGAATGCAAACCAAAATTAAAAAAAACATAAAAAATAAGGACCACAATATGTTTATATGAAAAAGAAAGTACAGCTGTACTGGATATCCAGGTGGAGGGGACCAGATCCTGTGTTTCAAACCTGCCTCTTCCCCCCAGTGGCACTTCTCTGCATCTTTACTGCAGCCATTAGGGAAAAGGCAAAGAAATCTCAGACCCGATATTGGTTGCTTCTCCCATCTGCATATTATAGAAGCTTTTGATACTCCAGTTCTACTTGGGTCTAAGTGTCAGCCAGAGGCCTGAAACAGCATCTGTGGGCTGGACATGGGCTCCCCTGTGACCCAGTTGCACATCTGGACAGTGGATAGCTTCAGTCAAGCAAGCTCTCCTTGCTCTGTGCTGAGCACTGTATCCATGCTCCTGATCTGCCCTGAATCATGGCCCGGCTCCCAAAGTTGTGAGCCATGCATATGGTTACCTCCCTCCATCCAAGGTGTCTCAGTCAGTTAGATGATCTGAGAGTGGGGTCCTGCCTCTTAGCCTGGCATTTTAGATATTAGCCACAGGTCCAGAGATACTTTTCTTTTTCTGGTTGGGTAATTTTAGCTTTGGAGGAGTGTTTTCAGATTTCACCCTACAGATCAAGCTGATCAAATGATACTTTGGCTTTCTCTCCTCTCTTCCAATATCACTCATGCATGCCATAGGTCAGTGAGCCCAGAGTGCTCTAAGAAGGCTGTATCCCTCCCTTGATGTCTGTCTTGCTAAACTTGGTTTCAGATATCCTACCTGGAAGCACCTAAGCACCATTCTCTTTGTAGGATAAAGTCATGCCAGGCAACGTTCTGCAGACAGAGCAGAATTAAGGAGCACAAGTAGTGACTTGGGGATGGGGTCTTCAGAAGGACTTTGGGGTCCAAGTAGGGTGTGCTACTATATACCACCCCCTCTTCAGTCCATTCTAGTAAGGGATTATGACAATTTAAATATAGTTGCACTTCTTGCCTTTGGAGTAAAATGTCAGTTCAGATATTGACTCAGATACATCAGTTTGTGGTTCTCCTTCCTTCTTCCTTTCTTTCCTCCCTCCCTCCCTCCTTCCCTTCCTCCCTCCCTTTCTCTTTCTTTCTTTCTTTCATTCATTTTGAGATAGAGTCAAATTGGACTCAAATAAATAATCCTGCTTATGGTCTCCCAGCTTCCAGGATGATAAACAGAAACTAACACACCCATTTTTGTCACTCAATTATTTCTTTACCTATGGAATGGGACTGATAATTTAGCTCCTATCATGAAAGGCCATTAGGAGAAATAAATAACACTTCATTTGAAACATTCAAGTAGGTGCTTCATAAATGTGTAATTTCCTTGGTATTCTTTAGTGTTTTGCTTGAAATTACAAAGTGCGCAGATCTCTTTTGATTGTTCATTTGTTATTCATTCACCAACCATTGTCTTGTATCCCCAATATCAAAGACCCAGGCTACGAATGGGAAGTGAAGCCAGGCGCCCTGACCCTGAAGAGGATGTAAGCCTTGGGCTTATCATTATGAGGTCCCCAATATCCAAAGACCCAGACTATGAACAGGAGGTAAAGCCAGGTGCCCTCTCCCTGCAGAGGATGCCAGCCTTGGGTGTGTTGTTATGAGGTTTCCAATATCCAACGATCCAGGCTAAGGATGGAAGGTGAAGCCAGGCACCCCAGCCCTGCAGAAGAGGCCAGCCTTGGGCTTCTGGTTATGAGCACATGACTCAGGTGTCAGAGATCTCACTTGCTCTTGCAGTTTCATGACTTTCAGACTGTTCCCTCAAAATTGCACTTAATTTTAACTTCATTAACTTCCTGTTCTGTCACAACAGTTGAACAAGGATTTCTCCATGAGCAGTATTCAAATCAGCTTTTAATGAGCTATTTAATTAAAGGCTAATTGAGGTGAATTCATTAAAGATTTCGAAATTATGCTTATCAGGGTAGCTATGTTTTAAGATAAGTTTTAAATATTTGTTTTATATTGCATTGTTTGATCATAAAAGTATGTATAAAATTACTTTTAAAAATTGCTAATTAGAATGTGGGTAAATTTTTTTTCTCCCTTCACACTTAAGTGGGAAACTTAACTAATCAATTTAATATATATTCAGTGCTGGGATAGGATGATAAACCATGACTTGTGACTCTAGCTGAGATTACTTATGACTGGGTTTGGTCCGTGGAACCCTGCCAGGTCGCCTGAGATGAGGCATCACTGGGCTGCCTTTGGTTTAATGTTTGAGCTGCTGTGCAAGTTGTAGCTGCTTAGAAACAGTTTCCACCAAGCTCTGATGGAGTTTGCGTTTTTCAGTCGACTTTGTGGGAAAAGGACACTGCCTCATTCTGGTGAGAAGTGCCACTCAGAAAATTAATAGATGAGTTAGTATAGGGTCTGTGTAGATAGACATACCAACATAGTACTAATTTATAGAAAGGATAAACGAGAAGCTCAGCAAATATTTATTGGAACTTGTTGGCATATAGGTGCTTGGAGCTGAGAATCCTATAGAGTTCCCTCCATAGTAGAGGCTGAAGATGCCCCAAATCTACATAGATTTATGATACTACAGAGGAAAATAGTTGAGAGTTCCCAAAGATGATATGTATGAGGACTTACTGTACACGAGAAACACACACACACTCAGGGGTGGGGGGGGAAGTAGTAGTTGCCTCTTCTCTGAAATTTTCTTAAGGTTTCACAGGCCCATGTTTAAGCAGAATCTGAAAACGTTAAATGGGAAATTATGAAAGTTATTGGTTTTAAACTATGGACCATTCTGAGTGCTATGATAGAATCCTGTGCTGTCCTATTCTGTCTGCTCACTCCTTCCCTGGTCGGGGAGAAGGCATCCCTTTGTCCAACTAGCTATGCTATGTAACTTCTTGCAGATTAGTCAATATCATAGTTGCATAACTAGATCTACAGCTGGATTATTCAGTGGCTGTGTTCAAGAAGCCCTTTGTTCATAAGGCTATGCTGCTATGTTTGTATTGTTCAGCTTACTTCAGCTCATTGTGTGGGCATTTTATCATCCCATACTGGTGTAAGAAAGGTGTGGGCCATGTGATAAGGCATTCTAAGGGAAGAACAGAACGGATACATATTTGCACAACTTTTATTATAGTAGACCATCTTAATTGACTACCATTCCATTATCTTTTATTGTTAAACCTTTACTGTACCTAAGTCATAAGGTTAGATAATAGGTGTATAGGGAAAATGTAATATATGGATATCATATATATATATATATATATATATAGGCTCTCCTGCCACTCATGGTTCCTGACAGGCCTGGCCTGGAAAGGCTTGGAATAAATCCTGTGGATAGTGGAGAATCACTGAACCACCACCTCCTATGTTGCAAAGAGTTTGTCCTTTAAGACTGGGTTGAGGCTGTGTGAGAACCTTGTCAGAGATGTGCAGTATGACATTTCAGAGTCCATCCTTTGAGGGACGGGATTGTTAATATTGCTGGGATAAATACACGCCTCCCAGCAGAAAGCGGGGACGTTATGCTTCCTGGGGAAAACCAAGTCCTGTTAGGAGGAAAACCATGATTAGGTTTACAAAAAAAATCAGAAATTTCAGGACAAAGGCAGAGAAAGTAGGTGGATCTATGGAGGAAATATAAAAAAGGAGGAGGAATCTTTAGGGATAGGAAAAGAGCTAAACACAGAACAGGAAAGAGGCAGTGCGTGTGCTGTGACAGGCTGCTCTGACCTTGAAGCCACCAGCCACTGCTAAGGGTGCTGCACACTTGCCACCATGCCCTTCCAGATGAATACCCCAGGGAAGTCATCTGGCTGTTTCTCAGTGCCTGGGCTGCTGTTTGGTTTTTGGATTTGGGTTGACTACTGATACTTGTTCACTATATAAATTCAATTTGTCATTTGTGTAAACAAGGATGAACAGATATGAGAATTGGACCCATTTCCTGGAGAAATTTATAGTTGAAGGATTCCTGCCTGGAGTTTGAAATGATGTGTGTAAAGATCTTTCTCATAAATGTGGATAAAAATATTAAATATAAACTGTTACTGTAAAAGAGGCTGAATGGCTGGAGACCCAAGTATCTGTTTGGAATAATTTTAAATACACGTTCTCCTGAGTTACAGAGCAGCACCCATGTCAGTATAAATACTATGGGTCGTGTCACAAGCCCAATTAAGTGAAACTATTTCATTAGAAAAGAATCAATGTGAATTTATATACTGAGATGGTCAAAGATAGGGAGATTTGTTTAGGAAGTGGAAGAACTGACCAATTAGATCATCA
Organism: Microtus ochrogaster; assembly: GCF_000317375.1. NCBI lineage: Eukaryota > Metazoa > Chordata > Mammalia > Rodentia > Cricetidae > Microtus > Microtus ochrogaster. The sequence goes on from NC_022011.1 coordinate 7,266,143, forward strand.
AAATTACCACCCCTATTAAGACATGGTACATGGTGAGCTCAGGTCCTTGTCTCTGTCACCTTCTTACTTAATGGATAAGTAATAACCTTGGTCTGGTGGGTGAGAGGGAAAAACTGCATTTTCATTCCCTTACATTCGGAATAAAAGGCTCTTCAAGGGCACTATGCCCACATTTTATGTCAGGAATTATCCTTCAGGGAAATGGACAGAAAAATGGCTTGTCAGCCTCATTTTATCACCATGAGAACAAAATGAAGATGCTTACAATGATCATCAGGCCGGATTCTGTCGTTCTGGGTCTGTTGCTTACACATTGACACATTTATCACTCTGTTTCCCGTCCTAACTCTATGTCTATGTTGTTCTCTCCTCTCTAGCTTCACTTTTATTGTTCTGTTCTCTCTCTCTCTCTCTCTCTCTCTCTCTCTCTCTCTCTCTCTCTCTCTCTCTCTTTGAGAAATGATCACACAGTGTAAACCTGCATGGTCACTAAACTGGATTCTCCTGTCTCCAAGTCATAAGTGATGGCTGGATGGTTTTACAGCCTTCTGCATGGCCAGACCATTCGCTTCTCTTGGTTGGACACTGCAACAGTTCTAACTGACCTCACCACATCTATTTTCCCCATCTTGATGTGTTCTCCACACTTTCCTCAAAATATTGCTTTTAAAAGCATGTTTAAAAGCCCGATGACTGGTTTATTACCCATGAACGGGCTCTTGGGCACCTAGACGAGAGGATCCAACCACATTGCCCTTACAGAGATTTGCAGACAGAGCATGTCCTTGTAGAGCTCACCTGCCAAATCTACCTACCACCTGGAACTGTACTGGGAAACAGGGTTGTTTGAAAGGCAGCCAAAGTGAAAGTTAGGACATTAGGGTGACTCTCCATCCAATAGGAACAAGGTCTTTATAAGGAGAGAACATTTAAATACAGAGGAAAGGCTAGCCAAAGGTGCCCAAGTTCAGGAGAGAGCCTCAGGATAACACAACCCCGTCAATGCCTTGATGTCTACCATCTAGAATTGTGAGAACATAAACCTTTCTTTTCTAATCCACCTTAGTCTCTGGCAGCTTCAGCTCAGTCTCAGCAGAGACATGGTTCATATTTCTCAGATATGCCGAAGCCTGCCTGATAGGAATTTCATGGTTCCAGGAGTGTTGTCCCTCACTCTGTATGTCCAAGTCCTTCTTACTCGTCTAGTGTCACTGCAATAGTCCTCTCTTTTAGTCTCTCTCTCTCTCTCTCTCTCTCTCTCTCTCTCTCTCTCTCTCTCTCTCTCTCACACACACACACACACACAC